>NC_142930.1:128923225-128928225 GCF_046866305.1 Octopus bimaculoides
TCATCCCTTGAAGCAACTAAACCTTCTTTTTCCTGCTATCTCTTGTTGCTCTACCAGTCATTTTCAGACATACTCATTTATATATATATATATATATATATATATATATATATATACGAGGTATGATCAATAACTATCCGGACTTTTGCCATAGTAACGAAGCTAAAGCACACAGAGTATAGTCGCTTGGCATAGATTGGCCCTAAACTTTCCTGTGCATGCACACACTGTTTTAATGTTCTAGCTCACTTCCGCTGTTCACAGCTGTGCCTGGAAGGAACGTGTGTAGCGTGTGATCGTCACATTGGCCATGACAGAGAAAATTGTCATGGCGATACTTGCTCAGAGGCCAACGCAAAGTTATAGAAAGTGTATCGTATAGAGAGGAGTATATCAGCAACACACACGTGTACGAGTAGTTCAGACGTTTCCAAAATGACCAAAAATTTTGATTATTGACGAACGTTCGGGAGACCCGCAACCAGCAGAAGTGAGAAAAACATCGCAGATGTGCGTGCACCTGTGAGGGGAAATCGTCGAATCACCATCTGTGAGTTATCAGAAGATATGTATATGAGTTGCTGTTCAGTTTAGTCCATTGTCACTGAAGATTTTGGTATGAGACGTGTGTCTGCCTTGATTCTGTCGAGAACGATGAAAACCTTTTGAAAATTTTGCGTAGGCTTCTGAGCAGGTATTATCAAGATGTTAGCCAAATTTTATGCAAATTCTCTGGTCAGCTTTCTGTCATGGTCAATGCGACGATCACACGCTACACACGTTCCTTCCAAGTATTGCTGTAAACAGCGGAAGTGAGCTAGAACGTTAAAACTTAATGCACATGCAAAGCAAAGCTGAAGGTCAATCTTTGCCAAGTGGCTTCACTTTGCGTACTTTAGATTCGTCACCATGTCAACAGTCCGGATACCTATTGATCAGACCACGTATATATATACGCATGTATTCACACTTGTATAAGTTCCAGAAACAACACGCCTGATTTAAAGATTAAAAACACGAGATATCAAAGGCACAGACAAAATATGTAAGACATTCATGAAATTTAGCAGAAAATGTCGAAAGTTTGTTAATTTCTATCTTTTACTTGTTTCAGTCATTTGAGTGTGGCCATGGTGGAGATTTTTTTGGTAGAAGGAATTGACGCCTGTATGTTTTTTAAAACTCGGTACATATTTTGTTGGTTTATTTTGCGGGGGCGTAAACACACCAGCATCAGTCACCAAGCGATAATGGGGGCACACATACAAAGACAAAGACACACAACACACACGCACATACACAGACACACACAGATATGTATATATATATATGGATGTATATACATATACATACATATATACACTCACACACATGCGCGCGCATACACACACACACACACACACACACGCATATATATATATATATATATATATATATATATATATATATGCGATGGGCTTCTTTCAGTTTCCGTTTACCAAATCTACTCACCAAGCTTTGGTCGGCCCTTCGCTATAGTAGAAGACACTTGCCCAAGGTGCCAACTTTTTTTTTACCAGGCTTGTATTGATTACAAAAATTATAAGTTATAATATTCATTATCCGGGAGAATGGATAGCCCCCAATAATAACATGTCAGTATTCGTCGCTATGGTGTACGTATGTGGGAAATAAAAGAAATTATCTTTGTTTGGTGTTCCCTTTTTCAAGACGTGTTATCGTGTGCTCCAATGGAAATGGATTTACCGAGGGGGATTTAAGAGATTAAAAAAGGTTTCATTTCATAAGGAACGAACACATAAGAAAGGTATTTAATTATTTCCACCATTTCTCCCTGTTTAAGTAAGGGAAGAAGATCGTTATTTTGAGAAGAAAATATTCCATTCGTTTGAAAATCTAAAAAATGTTTTCTTCGAGCGAGAAATCCTCCATTGTCTCAATCGCAAACAGGCATGTTTCTGCAGATAGTAATAAGGAAAATATATATGAAAGAGGGTGCTTTGCTGGATGCTGTTCAAACTAAAATAAAATAACTCTTCTATTGATAATAACACCGAATAAAAGGTTTCAAAAACTCGTTTAATGATCGCAACAAAAACAATAGAATTCACACTCCATAGACATCATGCTGTGCTGAACAAGGATTTTTGTAAATGAAAGCACCTTTAGAAACATGGCTCCAAATAAAGAAGTTTTAACAGGGACAAAAATATCCTGCCCAGAAAAAATGTTAGTAGTACTAGGTACCAAAAAGCTGTAGTATGGCTTTGTTCGATGAATTTGTTCAAAAGTGACATATTGCATCCTTGTAAAGAGACAGTGGCTTTATAGGATCTTCGAAGTACAAGTTGAAGGAGGCTTTGATCTATGCATGAGTGTGTGTTGCCAACCGAACGAACCGAAGCATGTTGTGGTGTCGGTTAAGGCTTTAAGGTTGTGGCTACACTCATAAGTAGAATGGAAGTAGTGCAGTATTATTAATAGTATTAATAATAGAAAGGATTATTATTATTATTGTTGTTGTTGTTGTTGTTGTTGTTAAGGCGGTGAGCTGGCAGAATCGTTATCGCGCCGGACGAAATGCTTAGCGGTATTTCACCCATCGCTAGGTTCTGAGTTCAAATTCCGCCGAGGTCGACTTTTCCTTTCATCCTTTCGGGTATCGATAAAATAAGTACCAGTAAATTGCTGGGGTCGGTGTAATCAACCAGTCCCCTCCCACAAAATTTCAAGCCTTGTGCTTATAATAGAAAGGATTATTATCATTATTATTATTATTATTATTATTATTATTATTATTATTATTATTATTATTATTATTAACATATGTCAAACCATCTTCCAATGGGTTTACATTCCGACTGCACGAACTAGGTCAGCGAACTGTAATCCCTGATGAGAATACGAAATCTTTGAACAATAAGTCATACAAAATCGATGAAACAATTCTTATACGAATATACATTCGTTAAGGTATCGTGAAGTTCACGCCCCCGAAGGACAAGGAACTTGCTTAAGGGAGGCGTAACTGCAAATGTCAAATTAATGCTAATCTATTTAACGATGATGAAAAAATAAAATAACACCATAGAAATTAAAATCAAAGGTGTTTATAAAATAATTAGTAATTCCCATTGTCTAATATAATTACTTTCCAACATTTTCATTCGTAATTTTTCTCTTCTTTCCTTTCGAAAATACAATTTTAGTATCGAAGATCGATTCCTGTTCCAGCTGTTCGATACAGAAATTTATTTCATTTGATTGATTTTTCTGTGATTTCCATCACGCATATATTCTGCTATTTGGATTAGATTCCTGACATTTTCTTATTCAGATTTTCAATTGTTATATGTATTCCACTCATTATTCACATATGCACATCATTCTACACGCATCATTCTACGCACATTATACATCGACAGTCTGTATAATCTTCTATCTCTTCCCTGTTTCAGTCTCTTGACTGCGGCCATGCTGGGGCATCGCTTTGGGGAGTTTAGCTGAACAAATCTACGCCAGTACTTATTTGTTACCCGTTTTTTGGGCTCTTTTATTTTCTTTTTTGTAAAGCCTGGTACTTATTCTGTCGTACCTATTTGTCAAACCGCTAGTTTCAGAGACAAGCAAACTGAAACCGATTCTCAAGCGATGGTGGGGGACAAACAAAGGCACAAAGAAATACGCGTTGTGTTCTTGAGCAGAGCACTTCGCTTCACATTGCTCTTTTCCATCAGAAGGGAAAAGTTGACCTGCTCGCCGGGACAGGGCGGTGGTGTTATCCGAAAGCTATAACGATATAAAGCGCATTGTGATCAGCGATGTGTAACAACATCCGATAGTCTGATCGGTAATGTAATCACGTGGCACACACACACACACAAACATACATACGTGCATACATCCATGCATGCATACATGTCTATATATATATGTGTGTGTGTGTGTTTGTGTGTATATATATATATATATATATATATATATATATATATATATATACGACAGGCTTCTTTCAGTTTCCATCTACTTAATCCAATCGCAACGTTTTAGTCGGATTGAGGTTGAAGTAGAAGACACTTGCCCAAGGTGCCACGTAGCGGGGCGGAACCCCAAATTAAATTTCTTACCATACAACCACGTGTGCACCTGTATGTTTGTGGTTTGCTCACTCTTCATACATACCCCTCATGCTACACACATTATACATCTATAGTATGTATATCGCATATATAACGTATATAACCTAATAATACTACAGATATGATATACGTCCTACATTGCGTTCAGCGTACATTGTATACACTGTACACCACACATACGCGCGCGCACACATAGAAACATACACATATAAATATATATATTTATATGTGTATGTTTTGCCTTTCATCCCTTCGGGGTCGATAAATTAAGTACTGGAGTCGTTCTAATCGACTGCCTACCACCGCCCAATATTTCGGGCCTTGTGCCTAGAATAGAAAAGATTAATATATATCTTCATTCAGCAAACTTCTGACAAAGCCCCGTGTAACCATTTAGGAAAGTAGGAATCTACTGATAACTCTATACATTATATCATGTGTTGAGTACTGTTTATGTTTGTAAGCAAACGGATTCAAATACACACACTCACACTCACACACATACATATATTAAGAGATAGTTACATACGTACACACATGTACATTTCGACAGGCTTCCACACAGTCTCAGTCTCTCAAATGTTACTCACAATGAAGAGGCATTAGTCAAGTCGAAGCAGCTGTAAAAAATATATATTTCCCTGATTTCGTTCATTCGGTTCATATCCGTAATCGCGAAATTGTATTAAGAACTTTCCGCCTAGAATTTCACTCTCTATTCCGATGTTGGAGATATATCTGCCTGAATTATAAATTAGGGTTAAATTTGGGTTTATCACAGCATCAGCTCAATGCTTTTAATTCCTAGTAGATGACATAAAAAAAGGCGAATGCCTCATAACAGACGTTGAAATGCCTTGA
>NC_142930.1:128930725-128940725 GCF_046866305.1 Octopus bimaculoides
TGGAGATGATGATGATGATGATGGTGGTGATGGAGATGATGATGATGACGATGATGATCGGGATGATGATGATGATTTCGGTGGTGGTAGTGGTGATGATGATGATGATGATGATGATAATAATGATGATGATGATGATGATGATGATGATGGTGATGATGATGATGATGGTGATGATGATGGTAATGATGATTGTGATATGTATTGGTCTCTATATTTGTAGATGATATATCTGTATTCACCCCACTCCATGTAAACATGAGTTGCTCATCTCCACTGGTTTTTGTTTTGCCAATTTAAACCAGTTCTTAAATGAAGAGGAGGGGAAGGGAGAGGATGGGAATGATAATGCTAGTGCTGCTACTGTTGGTGCTACTGTTGATGATGATGATGAGAAGAAGAAAAAGAAGAAGAATACAAGGCGTCCATAATTGCTACGAACACAAGAACACAAACAACTAAGAGATCCGCGACAATGACAGCAACAACATCAACAAAACCTGACAAGTCTCGACAATTCTGTTTCAGTAATTCGGATTATGTACCCAGGCCACACCGAATACTACATTTCGGTTCATTTCCCTTATATTAAATATTCTTTTCTACTCTAGGCACAAGGCCCGAAATTTTGGAGGAGGGGGCCAGTCGATTATATCGACCCCAGTACACAACTGATACTTAATATATCGACCCCGGAAGGATGAAAGGTAAAGTCGACCTCGGTGGAATTCGAACTCAAAACGTTAACACAGACGAAAGACCACTAAGCATTTCGCCCAGCGTGCTAACGACTCTACCAGCTCACCGCCTTTATATTGAATATAGTCAAATATCTAGCTGTGACAAGGTCAATAGTCAGGTAAAAATACTAACTGAAATTATCATATGAATTAAAGAAACAGATTATTTGTTTAAGCCTGGCAGTTTTTCTAACGGCCTTTTTGCCGAACCGCTAAGTTACGGGGACATAAAAACACAAACACCGTGTCAAGCGGTGGTGTGGGACAAAAACACAAATACAACAACACACACAATGATACACAAATGCACAAAAACACATATATACGCACGCACACGCGCACACACGTATACGACAGGCCTCTTTCAGTTTCCACCGAACGAGTCCACTCACAAGCCTTTGGTCGGCCTGGAGTTTTAGTAAAAGTCACTTGCCCAAGGTGCCATGCAACAGGGCTAAACTCAGTTCCATGTGGTTGAAAAGCAAACGTTTCACCACACAGTCACAAATATATATGTGTGTGTTTTTGTGTGTGCATGAGTGTTTAAAGAAAGAGTTTAAAAACTTTATTTACGATCTGAAAATAAGTATTTAGATGAAAGAATTTCGCCACGCTTTTTGGAAGACGATACCGTGTTGTGAGCATTTTATGTGCAAGCGCTTTCGTCGTACAACATCCTAAACACAAGTATTGAATAACGGACGAACAGTTGAACTGCAAAAGCTATCACTTCTTCCTGAAAGGCATCTTTCTGTAAAAGTTTTAACTGCACACACACACACACACACACACACACACACACACACACACACACACACACACACACACACACACATATATATATATATATATATATATATATATATATTTCTTTATTGCCCACAAGGGGCTAAACATAGGGGGAACAAAATTGTACGTGTAGGAAAAGCATGTAAGCTGTAAGAAACATGCGTAGCTCACACAATTATAACATCTACACACACTTTTGAAGTACTGGAATATGCAGATGTGCTTCACGAGGACACACACACACACACAAACACACACATAAATTTATATACATATACTTTTGCGGGAAATAGTTCAGTGATTGATTTGCGATCTTAAAACTTTCGTATAATGTATTCTGTTCAGGTTGGAGATGCAATCAGGCACTATCTTAAAACAACAAAAACAAAGAGAAGCCTTACTTTATATGTATCCCTTCAGTACTACTGATGGGTGGGGCAAGGAGTAGAATGATCGTATCACGATTGGATATGAGACGTTTTGGCACAGCTGTCGTGGCGCCACCTGTTGTGCACCGCTGACTTATTTGACAGGAGACATTGTAAAGCTTCTCTCTGTCTCTCTCTCCGTCCATCAGTCTATCTATCGATCTATCGCCTTATCTCTCCCTTCTCTCTCTGCTCCTCTCTCTCTGCTCCTCTCTCTCTCCCCCCTCTGTCTCTCTGAGCATTTGGCTATGTTTGAATGTATAGCTTTCTCCTTTCTCAGTCTTTCTGTCGGAACCTACATATTTCTGCGCGCACGCCTGTGTATGCGTGTTTGCCTCCAGTGATAAGATGTATCACTGCCATAACAGATTGAATGGAAACATAAAGTCGTACAATTTAACAAATATGCTTCGATTTAAGTGGTTTTCTTCTTATGCAATGTCTTTAGATAAATACAGAGGTATGTTGATCAATAGTTACCTTTAGAATCCAGACAACCGCGCCATACATAGTTCTTTAGTACACAATTTAACTTTCAGATGCAAACATACGCACACACGCACAGACAGCTAGATAGATAGATAGATAGATAGATATATATATAGATAGATAGATAGATATAGGCGTGAGGAGGGGATTTTATGCAAGGAAGGGCACAAGGTGAAGTCGATTAAGTAAACGCGCGGAGATACATTAAGATTTTAACTGTTTCTTGATGATCAAATTACCAATAATCTCCTGGAATGTTATATGTTACTCATATTTTAATTTCACTAGAGCAGAAGTACACGCGCCGAGTTCAAATTCTCGTCTGAAATCAATTCGTTTTTCCATTTCGTCATTGAAGCTCTGGAGAAAGTGATATTTATAACATCATCTCATACATTTTTTTGTTCTTGATTTTCCGCGAATGCTTTGTCATTGTACCTGACCAAATAACCCAAGAACTACTTTAGATAATGCAGTAGTTCGAGATTAGTTGTTGTTGAATAAGAAAAGACGGAGGTCATTTGACTTTACTAAGAACACTAATTTCTTCCAGGAAAACGCCGACGTCACGCCATCTTTACATCTTCCTAATTTCGCGTGCGTTTCTTGTGTTTGCTGTGTATATAATTAAGCCAGGGTGAATCTAACTACAAGTCGAGACACTAACAAGGTTTAATTATCACAATTAACTTCTGCTACGCCTTGGGAAAATCCTGGACGTCGCACCATATACCATATAAGGTCTACTGACTAATCAATCGCTAATCAACGTTTTACCCGTGTGGTGTATATGACTAAAATGGTGGCCAACGGAACGAAATGCATTATGGGAATTAGGTTTTACCGTGTCGGTTTTGAGTCCGAATAATTGTTGGAGACGAGATTTCGTTAGTTGAATGAATGAATTGCAATAAAAATTATATGTCTTGAAGTTTAAGTTTAAGATATATGAAATGATCAATTTGAAGGAATTCGTAAAGTAGATTAAATAAGGTTGTGAAAATGTGGTGGGGAACAAATGCAGATACGAAGACAAATGCACACACACACACACACACACACACACACACACACACACACACACACACACACACACATACACACACATATATATATGATGGGCTTTTTTCAGTCTCCGTCTACCAAATTGACTCACAAAGCTTTGATCGGCTTGAGGCTATATTAGAAGACACTTGCCCCCAATGTGCCACACAGTGGTACTGAACCCAGGAGTGTGTGATTGGGAAGCAAGCTTGTTACCACACAGCAACGCCTGCGCCAGTTCGTGTAAAAGAGATGGTAAAAATGTACGTGCGATAGAGCGAGAAAAAGACAGACAGATAGACAGACTGTGACTACTTAGACTTACGCACTTGCAGTCGCACACATACAGATGCTATAAAGCTTCGGAAAATGGCAATATCCCAAGATCCACAGAACGGGGCTGAAACACGAGGTTCGGTAGATGCATAAATATCTCTGAGAGATTTAGAAATGTATTATTTCTATTTTTGAAATCAGTGACTGTGTTTCACTAGAATTGTTATATGTTTACGAGAGCTTGACCGGCATCTCTCAACTAGCAGGTCATGCTACTCCAGACTGATGACGAGCAAAGACTCAGAAACATGTCTCTGGACGCAGGCTTAGCTAAGTGGAGGTGCTTGTCTCCCCATTGTAAACATAAGGACACAGGAAATGTGTCAAGGACGACAGGAAGCGGTGCTGCTTCATAGGACTAAATAGCAGTAGTATTATTCCCTTCATGGGACTGTCTCTTAAAGTTGACAGCATACAACTACTTTATCGTATCCCTACTGCATAAATCTCTCTGAAAAATTTAGAAATGCATTATTTATATATATATATATATATATATATATATATATATATATTTCCCTGAGCGCCTGCTAGTACTTTGCATGGACCACGTCCTCGCGTTATTGTTTTTTCTAGTTTCGTTGTTCGTTTTTTCGAATTTACTATATACATACATACATACATACATACATACATGCACACATACACACACACACACACACACACACACACACACATACATATATATATATATATATATATATATATATATATATATATATATATATATATATATATATATATATATATATATATATATATATTATTTATTTATTTATTTATGTGTTTCAGCCAAGTGGCTGCGGTCATGCTGGTACACCACCGTGATATATATATTATTATTATTATTATTATTATTATTATTATTATTATTATTATTATTATTATTATTATTATTATTATTATTATTATTATTCAGTAGTTTTATTTTTATAACGTGCTTTCACTTCACTACCGAGCGCAGCTCTGTGCGCCTTGGGTATGTGCTGTGGTTTGCTGTGGTGCTCTTATGTTTACTGTATTGAAAGTGTTTTGCGTAGAATGTGTGCAGTACCCAGTAGTGCAATTTTCTGTATGTTATATATATTTGTAAGTCCTGGTGTTTTTGTTATGTATTTGTCTGAATATTTTTTTATTATACCTAAGGCACCTACTATGATAGGAATTGTTTCTGTTTTTAGATTCCACATTCGAGTTATCTCTATTTCCAGGTCTTTGTATTTTGAAAGTTTTTCCATTTCTTTTAGAGAAACGTTGTCATCTGCTGGTATTGAAACATCAATTAGAAGGCATTTTTTTCCTTCATGATCTTTGACAACTATATCTGGTCTATTTGCCTTAATTTCTCTATCTGTGTGTATTGGCATATCCCAGAGTATGGTTGCTTTCTCGTTTTCTGTGACCTTTTCTGGCGTGTGTTTATACCATCTTTTTTCTGTTGCTATTCCATAATGTTGGCATAGCTTCCAGTGTATATAGGTCCCAGCTCTGTCGTGTCTGTGAATATATTCCTTCTTAGCCAGGACTGGGCAGCCAGAGATAATATGATTTATTGTTTCTTGTCGATCTCCACATATTCTACAGTTACTTGTTATATTTCTTTTCATTATGTGTTTTTGGTAATTTCTGGTGGGGAGGCTTTGGTCTTGTGCAGCAATTAAAAATCCTTCAGTCTCTGCTTTGAGTCCTGAGCTTCTCAGCCATTGCTGGGATTTTTCTCTGTCTATTTCTTTCGCATTTAGTTTAGCCCAGTATTTACCATGTAGGGGCTTTTCTTGCCATCGTTTTATCATGGTCCGTTGCTGTTCTAGTTTTAGTTTGGATTTCATTTGTTTTATAGCGTTTGTTGTTTCTTCTTCTTCTTCTTCGTATTTGTTAGGTAGATTGATTATTATTATTATTGTTATTATTATTATTATTATTATTATTATTATTATTATTATTATTATTATTATTATTATTTCCAAATCTCTCAAAAAGAGACATTCAGTAACAGTTCTTTAAAATAGAGTCTATTCGCCAACATAATGTGGCTGTCCCGAAAGGGACGATGTTACTGTTGTTTTAGCCCCAAGAAACGTCGTTTCTAACTGGCTATATGACACACTATCTATGTCCTTATATTTCGAGCAGGGAGCTCAGCAACTCCCATCCAGCGCAAAACAACATCTGTGGACTAGTTCATCTATATATATATATTTATATAGTTCATATATATATATATATCGATATATATCGACTGAATGATATATCCCTGTATATAATAACTACACACGCATATCTCTCTCTCTCTCCACATATATATATATATATATATATATATATATATATATATATATATATATATATATATATGCATGTACACAATAATGCACAGCAGTTATCGGTAACAGTCGAATTTTATACACTTAACAATTCGCCGATATTTTTCAGACTTTTGAAATATGTTAAATAACAAAATGGACTTCCAGTATCGAAATAATCAAATGAGTATTTGAATGTTTGTCAAACACACCTCAGGCTTTTCTTCTAATTTCCTTCCTTCTCCTCTCTCTCACTTTCTCTCATTCCTTCTCTCATTCCTTCTCTCTCCTTTTACTTTCATTCATTCTATTCGCTTATTCATTCCTCTCTCGTCTTATTTGTACCTATTTCTGTATTAGTCAAATTATACTAACGACCCACCTGCCGTTTTACCGATTTTCCTGCCTATATCCATTAGTAATATTCCTTCGTCGCTATTTTCTCAATTTGAAATTGAAACTCGGAACTACATTTTTGCTTTTTTTAATTGTATTTTATCTTCTTTATTTATTTGTTTATCTTTTTTATCTTTTGTATTTATTTTTTTAATTTTTATTTTTATCTTCGGGCACATTGAGATGCAGATTCAGTTTCCATTAGTGACACGTTAGCACATTTGATCTTCAAAATACAAAATGAGATGCGATTGAGATTCAAGCACCGCAGGCATGTAGTGCGGTGCTATTGTTTGGTAAGCTTTTAGCACCAAAGAAAATTTATCGCAAAACACATATATGATTAGAAAACGTGCGTATGCCCAGACACACGCACACAAACACAAACAAATACATACGTACACAGACACATACTATCACAAGCACATGCACACACACAGAGACATACAAATGCATACATACATACATACATACATACATACATACATACATACACGAACACACATAAGAACACGCGTTCAAGCACTAACGGCACCATCACCATACCACAGCAATACTGAAGGCTTAAAGGAACAGAAAGAGAAGAAAGAAGTAAAGAGGTAATGCAGAAGAAAAAAGAAGAAGAAGAAGAAGAAGAAGAAGAAGAAGAAGAAGAAGAAGAAGAAGAAGAAGAAGAAGAAGAAGAAGAAGAAGAAGAAGAAGAAGGAAGAGCAGAAGAAAAAAGTAAGAAGGAGAAGAAGACGAAGACAAAGAAGAAGAAGAAGAAGAAGAAGAAGAAGGAAGAGTAGAAAAAAAAAGTAAGAAGAAGAAGAAGAAGAAGAAGAAGAAGAAGAAGAAGAAGAAGAAGAAGAAGGAAGAGTAGAAAAAAAAAGTAAGAAGAAGAAGAAGAAGAAGAAGAAGAAGAAGGAAGAGCAGAAGAAAAAAGTAAGAAGGAGAAGAAGACGAAGACAAAGAAGAAGAAGAAGAAGAAGAAGAAGAAGGAAGAGTAGAAAAAAAAAGTAAGAAGAAGAAGAAGAAGAAGAAGAAGAAGAAGAAGAAGAAGAAGAAGAAGAAGGAAGAGTAGAAAAAAAAAGTAAGAAGAAGAAGAAGAAGAAGACACTACTGAGTCAAGAAGGTCTTTTGTCCATTCTAATGTTAGATATGTGTATGTGTATGTATGTGTATATTTGTGTATATATGTTCACGTATAGGTGTGGTTGCGCGCGTGCGGATGTGCGTCAGATCAAGTTGCCTCCAGTTCAAAACAGTCTTGTATACACCAGAGACTTGTTACAAAAAGTGTTTTACTAATGGATAATGCCACACCCAAACACCGAAAGAATAAAAGAAAAAAAGAAAAAATTGTTTCTATTTAAAGGTATTGGCCATGTTTTTCGATAAACCAATGTCAAATATTTACAGAACTCGATATATTGAAATTCCATATATACATACACACACACACACACAATATATATATATATATATATATATATATATATATATATATATATATATGCATATATATATATATATATATGTATATATATATATATACATACATATATTCGCAAACACAAACACGTACGCACATACAAACACACGTGCACACACATACACTCGCATACACACGCACACATATATGTAAAAAACTAATATATATATATGTATATATAAGTTATCTTTTCGCGTATTTTGTCTGTGCTTTATATTTTTGATAGCTTGTTTTTTTTTGTTTTTTTTTATGACGTGAAGCTTTCAAACTGTCTTGAAGTGAAATTAATTTTAGCACGTGTCTCCTACTTCTGAAAGACAACTGTCTGTGGCAAAATTTGACACTTCCCGACTGAAGATTTTTATCATTCGGTTCCTCACAGTAAATGTTATTTATTGGTCATAGCTAACACACCTAATTTTCAAAATCGACTAATCCATCGCGCAGTGTGGATTGGTCCGACATTGTGGAATGCTAGCTGTCGAAATATTTATGTCTTTATTGCCCGTAGGGGGTTAAACATAGAGGGGACAAACAAGGACAGACAAAGGGATTACGTCGATTACGTCGACCTCAGTTCTTAACTGGTACTTATTTAATCAAACCCCAAAGGGTAAAAGCAAAGTTGACCTCGGTGGAATTTGAACTCTGAACGTAGCGCCAGACGAAATACCGCTAATTTATTTTATCGACCTCGAAAGAATGAAAAGCAAAGTCGACCTCACGAAATTCGAACTCAGAATGTATATATAGACGAAATATCGCTAAGAATTTTGCTCGGCGTGCAACCGATTCTGCTAGTTCACTGCCTTTGGATATGCTACTATTGATAACTAATTTCCCTTCAAATCATACCCACTTGCTTTTTAAAAAGAAGCGGAAACACAGCTATAATGATGTACTCCTAGATTCACTGTGTTTAAATGAAAGACACAATGATCACATCTGGAGCGCCGTTGATCAAATCTAACTTTGGTTAAATTACTAATAATAATCAGTTTCTGTGCTCCACATGGAGAATTCCTTTCTGAGTTATGAGTAATGAGTAATGATTTCTTTATTTTGTTTATTATCCTGTACGCGTTAGCGATAGCCGTGTATTGTAATCACTCATCTTTGGTTATTTGTCTGTGCGTTTGCAAAATTACTAGAAAACAGATGAACTGATTTTCACCAAATTTGACAGAAATACTCATTGGGTGAGTGGCTCTAAATGAGGAAAATTTCGTTTGAATATCTTCAAACATACATAAATACATACATGGATATACAATTCTGTGTGTGTGTGTGTGTGTGTGTGTGTATGTATGCATGTGTGTGTACAGTGATGGATTCGAGGGTTTCATTTTTTTACGAATTGGTTTCTTAATTTCACCGGAGTATAAATACCTGTATAGGTGATAATTGAATAAAATAGATAAATAAATTGAACTTATAAATTTCCCGATAAGCAAATGGTGATATTATTTGTATCCAACAACGAACTACAGTACGTGTGACTCATCTGCCATCATTGAAAAACGTTGCTATGCAATATTTTCTACTTTCTTTTTCATATGAATCGACCCTCTTCTGCGTGTGTATAAATCATGGTGTACCTGTGCGTCTAGACACATGCGGGTACATACATACATACATACATACATACATACATATGCGACTCTGTATGTGTGTGAATGTGTGTGTGCGTTTGTGTGTGTACAGTGATGGATTCGAAGGTTTCGTTTATTTACGAGTTGATTTCTTAATTCCACCGTTCTTAAGTTTCTAATCCTCTTTTAGTCAAACACAAAGCTTAACTCAGTTCAATTAAAAAGCATGGATAGGCAACAAATTGTAAGCCGCTCTATAATTTACGAAAAAATCTATCTGCATGCAGGGTATATAAGTATGATATAAGTACCTGGGTATCATTTAAAGAGATAAGATGAATGAACACAAGATCAAAGAAATGTACTTGAGTATTTGAGGAGAACTCGGCTTGTGCTCCAGTCGAAGCTA
>NC_142930.1:128950725-128960725 GCF_046866305.1 Octopus bimaculoides
AAAATATTGTACATGTACACGCAATCATGCACAAATGTCTTGTTTATGTTGTTGAAATTTGCAATAAAGTGCTTTGGATCTCGGTTATAAAGTGGTTCTTTCTCTATTGGCAAGAAATTTAGGAATAAAAATGAATACTTAACATACATGCATACATATATGATGATTGCCACTTCTTTGTAGAAGAAGGCCATCTCTTCGATTAATAAATATTGTCATGAGATCTTATATGACTAGAAAGTCCTGCTCTTGACAAAACAAACTCGACTGCAGATCTTACAAATATTTTAAAGCGGAAAAGTGTCTGGGATTGTAATTAAGTCCTGTCTACGAAGTGCTCGTTTCAAGATAGCTTGCTCAATTCTTCGAGCCTCAAATGCTTTACATTTGTTGTAGATCATTTGTTTCCAAACCGATCGATCTTGCGTCATCTACTCCCAGTCTTCAACTTTGAAAGTTGAAGACATACATACATACATACATACATCCACACATACATACGTTCATGTATATACATACGTACACACGTGTGTGTGCGCGCTCGTGTGCATATGTGTAGCTTACTATTGAGTAAAAATAAGTGGCGTTATAGTACCTATTCAATGCGGCACTAACAATATTTTACAATCATACATCTAATTTGAAAATGGCTGACAAAATTTTGGATGGATTTAGTCAATACCTTCAAACGCTCGAAGGGGTGCTTTTAACGACAAAGGTAATGGTTTGCGTACGGAGGGAAGGATGTAACCTCGTTCGTGTCTTTTAGAGTAAATCTAGAGTGATTTCTATCTAAGTAATCATTATCTCATACTGAGCTTCGAGGGAAAAACCAGCGTCGTTGCCATCGGCAACGCAAACTAACATATCACTCTCGCAAGTCATCTCCCTATACACATTTCCCTATAGCAAAACACCAATATCAATAAATATCCATATCTATGTTACTGATAAGGCAACCTGTAGGGTCACAGGAGTGGCGGCAGTCGTTGATTGAAATAAACTCTTCAATGATGTCGCGTATAAACATCAAGAGGAAGTATGCCTCTGATATATATGTGTGTGTATGTGTGTGTGTGTGTGTGTGTGTGTGTGTGTGTATGGATGCATGTATGTATGCGAAGCATGTGTTTATACATATGTAATATATACATATATATATATATGTAATACACACACACACAAGCACACACCCACATATATATACATATATATACATATATATATATATATATATATATATATATATATATATATATATATAAGTGTGTGTATATATTTGTGAAGGTATATATATATATATATATATATATATATATGAATGGAATTGTTTATGATATGTCTGGTGGTTTATCTTTAATTTCGGGTAAGATGTATTTTTAGCAACGCGGACACAGAAAAATCCTCGTTCCTGGAATTTACACAGTTATTGGAGGTTCTAATGTTTTTAAAGATACATTTTTTTCCAGGAATCATATCGAACATATTTTGACTCGTAAATATAGGGCTTGGTCTTTGAAAGAATTTTACATTTGATGTTATTGTTGATATTTCGATTTTAAGTAATATATGTATATATATATATCTATCTATATATATATATTTATATATATATATATATAAATAATACAAAATGGGACAAGAACGCAAAACATCTAGATAGATAGGTGATACAAGAAAGGGACAACAAAACATCCAGACAGACGATACAAAGAAAACAAGGACGGGTCATTCGGAGTTTTGTTTCCTCAGTCGAGTTCCAGATTATCTTTGCAATTTCTGCTGGTTAAACTCAAGATTGCTCCAATCTGACCAGCCTTTCTTTCTTGGTTCGGCCGTTGTGCATGCAACATCTATATTCTTCCCTGTGCCTGTGAAATCTTGTATCCCTGCTGTAAGGCTTTACTTCCACACACGTCAGCTTAATTTAATTCGTTCTTAGTCGAAAGACACCTGTTGCTATGTCCTGTATAACTTTCTCGTTTTTTCCGTCCTTACTTTCGTGTACATTCTACATAGCAGAAGACACTTGCCCAAGATGCCACGCAGTGGGACTGAACCTGGAACTATGTGGTTCGTAAACAAGCTACTTACCACACAGCCACTCCTACGCCTATATATATATATATATATATATATATATATATATATATATATATATAGCGGCGTACGTACACTTTGATCTCATTAACAAGAAAAGAAAATGGAGATTAGGAAGTTAATAATTGTTTATTATTAACAGCAAATTGGTCACCTTCACTTACAACTGTTTCAATTAATACTCAATAAACATCAAATTAACATTTGTGCGACATGCGAACAATATCATCAGAGGAAAAGAGATGTACATTTGGATGTGTGCTTATGAATTCATTTTGTCTGCTAAAATGAATTCATAATCACACATATAACGTCCAAATGTACATCCTTCTTCCCTCTGATGATGTTGTACACATATTACATAAATGTAAATTTAATGTTTATCGAGTATTAATTGAAACGGCAGTAAGTAAAGATGACCAATTTTCTGTTGGTAATAAACAATTATTTATTTCCTAATCTCCATTTTCTCTTCTTATTTTAAATGAATATAAACTTTATATTTTTATATATAAATATTATTTTAAAGAAATTCATTCCCCCCATTTACTAGGTATTGAACCAGTATTTCCTTGGATGAAACCATCCCATCATGAGGTTTACATATATTCTAATTGAATTATATATATATATATATATATATATATATATATATATATATATATATATATATATATATATATATATATATATATATATATATATAAATATATATGTATATATTTATATATATGTATGTATATATAATGCGTATATATATATATATATATATATATATATATACATTCGTATATGCATGCATGCATACATAATACATACACGTGCATATATACACACATATATACACACATATATACATACATGCATACCGTAATCTAAGGATTGTATTTTATATGAAATATATCTTACGCACCTCAAACATTACACCCCAGTCCAACCTGTTCTGGACCGTCGTAAACAATCGACTAGAAATGGACAAATGCTTTGATTCTTTGTGAATGTGACGAAGTTACTTGCTAAAAACCGATAGAGGAAACCAGGTCATAGTTTGAAGTACTTACAGTTTACAGTTAATATAAATAAATTTACAATATACCTCTTTGTAAGGAACCGCAACTGAGATTTTCTTTAACTTTGCAGATTTTGTTACTTTTTATAAATATACACACCATTATAAGTGTGTAGATGTATATATGTATGTAATTATACGAAGTCTATCAACGTAATTCAATGAATGATGGCGGTACAAAAGTAAAAAGTTATATATATATATGTGTGTGTGTTTGTATGCGTATATACGTGTGGCTGTTTGTGTGTAAGTATATTCCTGTATATAACAGTGAACATGACATTAATACATGTGTACATCTGTATTATCATCAAAGAGCATGAAATGTATACTCTGAGTAAAAGAACAAAGTTGAAGAAAATAGGAAAATATAAAAAGAAAAATAATAAACAAGAAATAGATAAAAACACACCACATTCAAAAATGATATTTAGGGACTGGTGTATAAAAAGAATTATTAAAAAGAAACATATATATTATATCATTAGGAATAGAAGAAGGACAACAATAAAAATAACATCTGGGGAATAAGAATGACAACAACAATTGTTAAACTATACACAACATCAAGAGGAAAGCCGTAAACAACATAGCTAATATTGACGTACTTATATTTGTGTGTATGTGAGTGCGTGTGTGTATCTATGTACGTATATATATGTTTATATATATATGTATATATATAATATATATATACCAGATATATATATATATACGTCATAATAAAATATATTATTTATAAATGCACATACATATCTTTCTCTCTTTCTCTCTCTCTCTCTTTCACTTTCTCTCTCTCTCTCTCTCTCTCTCTCTCTCTCTCTCTCTCTCTCTCTCTCTGTATATATATATATATATATATATATATATATATATATATATACATATATACGTATATATATATATATATTTAAATATATATATACACATATATGTATATACATATTTATGTATATACAAAAATGTATATATATATATATATATATATATGTGTGTGTGTGTGTGTGTGTGTATACACACACATATAAGTGTGTGTGTGCGTGTGAATATGCATGCGTGTGCCTTTGTTGAGCAACGGGATATTTTATTTGCGGCCACAAACACACAAATATACATACATCTTTGGACACAGACACATATGTTATCTACATATATATATTGTACGCCCAAGCTGTGAGAGAAGAAGATAAGATAGATTTGAGGCAAGAAGAAAGCAAGTCCCCAAAAAAGAAACATAAAACGTAAGACTAAACGCTACAAAGAAGTAAATAGATAAGCAAATAAAGACCTCACTAGATGAAACGATTGATATGGATTGTGAAAATCTTGAATGTCATGTGAAATATGTGAAATATTTGACCATCACGCTGACTGAGAATGTACATAATAATAATAATAATAATAATAATAATAATAATAATAATAATAATAATAATAATAATAATAATAATAATAATAATAATAATAATAATAATAACAATAGTAATAATGATAATAGTAATAATAATAATAGAAATGTTTACATGGCGTCGCGATGAAGATCAAATATATAATATGAAAGGTAAAATGGCGGTATATTATTGTTGAAAGTATGGTATGTGTTCCCTGCACCATTTTTTTTCTTTTCTGTGTGTGAGTGTTTACGGTTACTAGCTGAGTTGACAGTCTACCATAGTCTTTTAGCAGTCATGCACAGAGAAGGAATATACATACATACATATATATGTATATATATATATATATATATATATATATATATATATATATATATATATATATATATATATATATAAATATATATATACATATATATATATATATATATATATATATATATATATATATATATATATATATATATATATATAGAGAGAGAGAGAGAGAGAGAGAGAGAGAGAGAGAGAGAGATACATATAGATAAGCATGCATATATTCATATATACATATGCTTATAAATGCATACATGTATACGTATATGTATGCTTTTATACATATATACGTATGTATGTATGTGTACGCATTATGTGTGCATGTATATATGTAGGTGTGTTTGTACATGTATGTATGTATGTATGTATGTACGTATGTATGCTTGTATGTATTTATGTGTGTGTTTGATGGACATTTGGCTGATAATTCGGCTGATAAACATATAATTAAAACAGGTAGCATGAAACCTAGATCGCTTGTTTTCTCTTTTTTTTTAAGAAATCGTACGTGCGTCAGACTAGCGAAATTCAGCAGCAGCAGCAACATCAGAAGTAACAGCAGCAGCAGTAGCAGCAGCAGCAGCAGCAGTAGTAGTAGTAGTAGTAGTAGTAGTAGTAGTAGTAGTAGTAGTAGTAGTTTTTCTTGATGCTGCTCTTCATGTTGCTGTAGTTTTTGAAGTTGCCAGATTTTGCTGTTGTTTAATCCCATACATTGTCAATATCCGGTCATTTATTTTCCCAACTGACTCATACAGTCTAAAAGCATCAATGTATGGCTTGAGAAAGGCTTTGGCTACTGTTTCATACAGGTCGAGCGATCAGCAACAAGCCGCCTCATTGATTTGTGTTTATTAAACTACTGTTAAACTCTAAGCGATTCTATAGCTATTCTGCGAGTTAATTATAAACAGCCACATACATAAACAGAAATCTTTAATACTCATATAAGAAAACAGTGACTGAAAATTTTTTGATGTTGCTATTAGCCCTTCCGCTGAATAAATAATCGTTTTATGCAGTAGCAGTATTATCTTTTATCTTTTATTTGTTTCAGTCATTAGATTGCGGCCATTCTGGGGGTAGAGCCTTAGACAATTTTAGTCGAATTACTCAACCCCAGTAGTTGTTTAAAAAAAAAAAATCTGGTACCTATTCTCTCGTTTTTACATCCCGCTAACTTATGGAACGTAAACACACCAACACGGGTCGTCGATCGGTGGTGCTGGACAAACGCAGACACAATGACACACACACAGACACACACATACACATATGTATACGACGAGCTTCTCTCAGTTTCGATCTACTAAATCCACTCACGACCCGAAGACATAGTAGAATACACATGCTCAAGGTGCTACGCAGTAGGACTGAACCCGAATCCATGCAGCCGGGAAGCAAACTTCTTACGACACGCTACGCCTGCGCCTGTTATCTTACAATAAATATCTATGTATCATAATTAATGCAGATACTCCTTGCAACGCCAATTCATTTATGAGTAGCGACGAATTCTGTCTTACTATGCAGCTTGTAGGTAGTACGTGGTACTGGCAAAGCACTTCCAGGTAAAATTAAGAATTTAACAATCACACCTCTGATGCGGGACGGTTTTCATCTATTACTTCATATAGTTTTATGCTTATAAAGAGAGTTCACCCATAAGAGGTTTTATCCCCGGACGAATACCAGAGTTAATTTGCCTTTCGCGATAGACCTGTATTTAGTATGATACATACTGGGCTATTTTATTCTTATACTACTTTAGTTGCATATAACACACACATATACATACATATATATGTACACTCTTTAATCCAGAAACGCGTATGTGGTTGATCAAAGCCGGGTGGATTCGTTATTTGTTTCTCTTTACCTACGTGAATTAAGAGTATTGCTGTCTGGGAGATATCTTATGGTAGAAGAATAGTATTTAACTGGTATTTCTAAATTTCAGTATGTGGTGAAGCAATTTGCTGAACCTTAATTATAATTATGCTTATAAATATAACATTTTTGTAAGTACACTCATATATATATATATATATATATATATATATATATACGTGTGTGTGTGTGTGTGTGTGTGTGTGTGTGTGTGTGTGTGCGTGTGTGTGTGTGTGTGTGTGTGCATATCTATAAATGCATATAACTATACCTATATATCTATACATACATATATACATATATATACACATATATGAATATAATTTATAATATATTTAATATGAAATGTGCCGGTTCTTTACACATCATTTGTTTATACATTTTGTATAATTTCTCCATTTTTTGTGTGTGTGTATGTGTGTGTGTGTGTGTGTGTGTGTGTGTGTGTGTGTGTGTGTGTGTGTGTGTGTGTGTGTGTGTGTGTGTGTGTGTGTGTGTACATCAAGAAATAACTATTATTTCTTTCGAAAAGGACAAAGTGATAATAGGACCGCAAAAAAGACGTGCTCAAATAAATGAGGCAAGGATAATTAAACATTGGTCATAGAACAAACATTAAAATGCGTTAACGACTTTATATACGGTAACAAATCTCCAACATACATCATATATGAATAAATATTACCATGGCTTTCATAATATATAAATAAAAATATAAAATATATAAGACACAAATTCCAAAAACTACCAAAGGTAAAAAAATATACATATATGCGAGAGAAAAAAAAGACACGTATAGGAACATCCCCCACACAAAAAAAAGAAAACACTAAAAATTTATAAAATACTTACAATACAAAAAATGTGTCATGCTGAAAGAGTAGCGAAAGCGAGTAAACAAATTAAGAATAAATCGACTAAAAAGTTATTTTTACATCACTCGCACCATGAGTAAAATACTTCGAATGAAAAAATACGTCCACGCAGAATATAATAGTTCTTGAGTAAGGTTTCTCAGATTAAACTAAAAATATCAACTATGGCCATTT
This sequence comes from Octopus bimaculoides, assembly GCF_046866305.1. NCBI lineage: Eukaryota > Metazoa > Mollusca > Cephalopoda > Octopoda > Octopodidae > Octopus > Octopus bimaculoides. Next base: position 128,958,540 of record NC_142930.1, read on the forward strand.
TGGGAGCACATCACCAAAGTTAGATTGCAATTGATACATATCACGATAATGGCCCCCTCGTCAGGATGAATAGAGTGATAGGATACATATACAAGATCAGGACAAACCTTGTCATACCGCAAGCCGTTAACTCATTTTAATGTTTGTTCTATGACCAATGTTTAATATATATGTATATATATATATATACATATGTGTATATACATATATATATGTATATGTATATGTATATGTATATGTATATGTATATATCTATCTATCCAGCTCTCTCTCTCTCTCTCTTTATATATATATATATATATATATATATATGCATACATATAGATATACAGGGCAGGGAATCGTCAATTAGTAATAAAATTAATAATTAACAATTTTGCCGGGTAGCTCAGTATGAAAAAACCTTTATCGGTAAAACCATTTATAATCATAAATATACAGGGATTAGCAGTAGCCTGCTTCTCCAACATACTGAGAATTTAGAAATAGCAGTCAAAGAACTACTGATTCCAAACTACAAATTTTTCTCTAATGGATAGCGATATCTATGGCACACACAGAACAAAAAACAGAAGAGAAGAGTAAAAACAAACCAGCCTTTAGTTAATTGGGTACGACGTTTCACGGTTAATGGTATGAATTCCCCCATTCCGATCTTCAGCCACAATATTCTAATAAATTTGCCAATGTCTAAATAACTCACGTTAATTTTGACCATGCAACATCAAGACCACGTGAGGCAGACACTAAGAAATTTATCGGCCAGTGAGTTTAAAACCTCTCACCCCAAATTGTTAATTATTAATTTTATTACTAATTGACGATTCCCTGCCCTGTATATCTATATTTTTAGTAATACCTCTAAGGTGGATGGCTAAACCGCAACCAGTCGTACGGGACTTTTTTCTATGCGGGACTATTTATGACACACACTGAATTAAATTCATTGGGGTGAGAGGTTTTAAACTCACTGGCCGATAAATTTCTTAGTGTCTGCCTCACGTGGTCTTGATGTCTCATGGTCAAAATTAACGTGAGTTATTTAGACATTGGCAAATTTATTAGAATATCGTGGCTGAAGATCGGAATGGGGGAATTCATACCCTTAACCGTGAAACGTCGTACCCAATTAACTAAAGGCAGGTTTGTTTTTACTCTTCTCTACTGTCTTTTGTTCTGTGTGTGCCATAGATATCGTTATCCATTAGAGAAAAATTTGTAGTTTGGAATTAGTAGTTCTTTGACTGCTATTTCTGAATTCTCAGTATGTTGGAGAAGCAAGCTACTGCTAATCCCTGTATATTTATGATTATAGATGGTTTTACCGATAAAGGTTTTTTGATACTTAGCTACCCGGCAAAATAGTTAATTATTAATTTTATTACTAATTGACGATTCCCTGCCCTGTATATCTATATTTTTAGTAATACCTCTAAGGTAGATGGCTAAACCGCAACCAGTTGTACGGGACTTTTTTCTTTGCGGGACTATTTATTACACACACTGAATTAAATTCATTGGGGTGAGAGGTTTTAAACTCACTGGCCGATAAATTTCTTAGTGTCTCCCTCATGTGGTCTTGATGTCGCATAGTCAAAATTAACGTGAGTTATTTAGACATTGGCAAATTTATTAGAATATTGTGGCTGAAGATCGGAATGGAATTCATGCCCTTAACCGTGAAACATCGTACCCAATTAACTAAAGGCAGGTTTGTTTTTACTCTTCTCTTCTGTTTTTTGTTCTGTGTGTGCCATAGATATCGCTATCCATTAGAGAAAAACTTGTAGTTTGGAATCAGCTGTTCTTTGACTGCTATTTCTGAATTCTCAGTATGTTGGAGAAGCAGGCTACTGCTAATCCCTGTATATTTATGATTATATATGCATACATATATATATATACACACACACGCGTATACACATAGAGAGAAGTGTATTCCCAGATACGAAAAAATATAGGACAATTTGTTTTTGGATTTGAAAATGCACCTGTAATAGATTTATTTAAATATCGATAAAATTTTGCGTAGCAATGGTAAAAATAAATAAATAAATAAATAAATAAATAAATAAATAAATAAAGGGTTTGGGAGAGTTTAAAGTTACAATGTAAAAAGCGAAAAAATATATTTAAACGTTCAAATGTTCAAAGAATATCAATGAGTTCACAGGGATGTATAGTAA
>NC_142930.1:128973225-128983225 GCF_046866305.1 Octopus bimaculoides
GCTCACCGTCGTCTACGTAGAGCCGGAGATGTCGCAGTCTCAGCGCATGTCTGCGCATCATCAACCACGGCATGCCCAGCCCTCCTTTCAGCGGGTGTTGGCAACAAACGGATCGCCTCACCATCGGAAGGCTTCCTTTCCACAAAAAGCGGAAGAGGATGCGCTCCATTTCGGTGATGGCGCGATCGGGACAAGGCAAGACGGTCATGTGGTATTCGATGACGGACGCGATGTACGCGTTCGCCACCTCCGCCCGACCTTTTAGGGACAGCTTCCTCTCGGACCATTGCCGGCAGAGAGTGGCCACCCTACTCGTTATCTCGTCCCTGTTCTTCTCCGTTTGCAGGTCCGGACCGAACCAGACTCCGAGCAACTTGACCGGACCGTCCGTCCAGCGTCCCACTACTGAGGCGCTGCCGGACGGTATGGGCTTGCTTCTCCAGGTGCCGAGCAGCAAACCCACCGACTTATCCCGGTTGATTTTCGCTCCCGTCACCGCTTCGTAGTCTTTCAGCGTCTCGCCGACAAGCTCGATGTGCTCGTGGCTAGACGCTATGACGGTGACGTCGTCCGCGTATGCCGACACGCTCGTCCCGCACCCCAGTTCTCGCGGGATACCCCTCAGCGTCGCCAGCTTCCGCAGTAGTGGCTCGAGAGTCAATACGTACAGGAGCGGCGACAGGGGGCATCCCTGACGAACCGAACATGCAATGTCGAAGGGTCCCGATAGACGTCCATTGATGCGAACAACCGAACGGATGACTGTGTACAAGGCAGCCATCCAGCCGCGGAAAACGGGACCGAAGCCGGCCGCTTCGAGGATGGCCTCCAAGTATCGATGGTCTACCCTATCGAAAGCTTTCGATTGATCCAAATTGATCAGGGCCCCACCCATGCCAGGTTCCTTAACTACCCTCTCTATGATGTAGCGCATCAGATGGAGGTTGTCATGGATGCTCCGGCCCGGCACGGCGCACGTCTGCTCCATGCCGACCAGTTTCTCGATGACAAGCGCCAACCGCTTGGCTAACACCTTGGCCAAAAGTTATCTATGGCGTCCCCCTTGTTTGGATCTTTCTTCAGCAGCGTTACCGCTCCTCGGCTCATAAAACCGGGAATGCTCCCGTTCTGCTGCCAGTTGCAGTACACGGCCGCCAAGACGTCTCCAAACAAGTCTGGCATAAAGTTGTAAAGCTCGTAGGGCAGACCATCCAAACCCGGAGATTTGTCCGTCGAGCAACCCGCCATCGCGTCCCTCATCTCCTCCGCCGTGATGACCCCTTCGCAGCACTCCGCCTCTCTTGCCGAGAGTCGTGGCAAGCTGTGCAGGTAGGCACTAAAGTCCACCCTGCCTTCTCGCTCGCCACTCCTCCCGAACAGTCGGGCAAAATGCCGCTGAAACGCCTCGCACATCTTGCTCGGCTCGAGCAATTCGCGCCCCTGTTCGTCTACCAGAGACCGGATGGTGGCTCTGTTACCCCGCTGCGCCTCCGCCACCCGGGCCTCTCGTGCGGCTCCAACACCTTCATTCCTCAGAGCACGCATCCTTGCCCTGACAGCACACCCTTCGTGTTTAGCATTGAAGTGTTGGTCGAGGGCCAACCTCGCCGCTAAAACGTCAGATGCGATGCCACTTCGCAATGCCTCTTCTAACTTGATCACTAGCTCCCCCTCTACTCTGTTCCTCTCTACAGCTAGTGCCCTGCTATACCTTATTGCTTCCGCCCTTACCGCTCTCTTGAGGGCAAACCACCATTTGTTGTTGACGATGGCTCCCGTCAAAGCCCTCTTGACTAACGTGCTAACCCGGTCTCTGAAAACCTGTGTCGACGGGAAAGACGCGTTTAGTTTCCAGTAGATAGATAGATAGATAGATAGATAGATAGATAGATAGATAGATAGATAGATAGATAGATAAACTGAGCTTGTAAACCTCTTAGATGCATAGGAAAAAATGAATTCGACTGTATGATTGATTAGTGGAAAGATATATGGATACTAATTCTGGCAAACACCTAGCCACACAGTACTGTCACACACACACACACACTCACACACACACATGTATAGGTTTTACCTGTGTTTTACTCCTCGCACAGAAAAAGCTAGCTGGTGTGTTCTTATACCTGCCAAAAAAAGAATTGTAGCTTATAGTTATATATAGAATATCCAATATGGAATTCGCTGGTAGACTTCTTTGCAATTACTATATGCTGTGATATGAAACCATGTTGTCAACGCAACTAAATTTATGCAAATCAGACTGGCCAGTTTAGCAGTGTTTTACTTTGTATACACTAGAAATAACGTTAATCTCCGGATGTATTTGTGGAGAGAAGAATTGTATATTTTCTCTGATGATAATATAAGAAGACTAGAAACCAGCAACATGAATCTGAATAGCTTCTACCACAGTATACCTTGCATTTCTAGGTATTTAGAAATGCTGTATCGTAGACTATTGATAAATCTATATTTCTTTCATCTTATATTTTTTGCTTCTCTCATCAGATCGTGGGCATACTGGGGCAACGCCCTAAAGAGTTTTAGTGGAGTAAATTGACTCCAGTAACTATGTTTTTTAAAGCTTGATATTTATTCTTCCGGGCTGTTTTGTCGAACCGATAAGTTACATGGACATAAACACACTAACACGTTATCAAGCGGTGGTGGGGAAAAACACAGACAGGAACACACGCAAACACACACACAAATATATATATATATATATATACACGACGGGCTTCTTTCCATCTACCAAATTCACTCACAAGACTTTGATCGACCCGAAGCTATAGTAGAAGCACTTACACAAGGTGCTACGGAGTGAGACTGAACCTGGAACCATGTAAATGGTAAGCAAACTTCTTACCACAGAGCCACGCCTTCTTACCACAGAGCCACACATTTATATATGTGTGTGTGTGAGAGTATATATATATATATGCACATACATATATATCGGCGTGTATAAACGTAATTTACATATTCATGTACTCCCAGACATGAGAGGTAAATCATTCGCTCTCTGTGTATGGATGGATGGATGCATAAATATCTGGAAACTGTGAAATTCGAAGCAAATGAAGCTATATATAATACCACGTAAATAAGGCCCTTTCTAACCTCGTACTTAAACGCTTTTATTTTATCGCTTAATTTGCTTCGTGATTCAGTGTATTTAAGAAGAAAAAAATATTTATTTCAGGTTCTCGAAATTTACATATATATATATATACATGGACATAAAAATACCATATATATATAGATATATATATAACGTGAGAGAGTTAGGGGTTGGGGGTACAACCCACTAAGGGATAGTATCTCGCGCATGCTTTTAATAATACATATTTAAGTTAACCACTATTCTTATGCTAGGTTATGGCATATGTAACTCTGTTATCTACATACATAGATCTAATATAGGAAAATACCTAGTACTAGGACACCGCTTTTCGCTAGCGATAACTAATTATGCCCTGCTGACATTGGGAGGGCTAACACGTGATACTTAGGTGAACATATATGTGGGTACATAGATGTGCATGTGTATGTATGTGTGTATATATATATATATATATATATATATACATATATGTATGTATGTGTATGTGTATGTATGTATATGTATATTTGTGTATGAGTGAGTGTGTGTGTGTATATATGTGTGGGTGTATATGTGTGTGTGGGTGTGTGTATATATATATATATAGCTACAGAAATTAGGAGGTAAACCTAGCTTGATATTAACATATAGGCAGGAAGACATACACTAGCAGGAAGACATACACTAGAAAATGGGTAGCACTGCAGGCACGGCCCCTCTATCAAAACTAATAGAAGTGTCTATGCGTATAGGTATATGTATATGTGTGTGCACATGTAGATGCACCTACATGTTGTTGTCGTTGGTATTGTTCTTGTTGCCGTTGGTCTTCTATTACTAGGGATACTCCTCCTGTATGTATGCACATGCATATCTATTTGCTTGTGAGTGCACGCGTGGATGTGTGTACGTGCATGTGCGTATGTGGATGTGGATATCTATATGGATGTGTGTACATATGTATGTATATATATGTATATATATATATGTGTGTATATATGTGTATGGGTATATGTGCGGGTATATTTATATGTGGGGGTGTATGCATGTATAAGTATGTGTGCGTGTGTGTACATCTAGTTGTGTGTGTGTGTGTGTGTGTATTTATGTATGTGTATATGTATAGTTGAGTATGTAGGTAGGTATGTAGTTGTGTACATACGGATGTAATGATAGTTCCAATATATACAGAAATGACACACACACACTCAACAAAACCTCCTTTCTAAAAAACACTTCCAGCTTTCTAGATACGGCTAATAGAGCTGATGCCACAAACAACGTATGTGGTGGAATGTTTGCTTATAAAATCTTGTATATGCACACATGAGAGTAAGTGGACATCCGAGTAAGGCTGTGCACACGAACCAACACATATAGATGTGCATTGGAGTGCTTATAGCGATCTATCTATAATGTTTGTAGGATTTTTGGGTGCCTTGTGTTTCTAAGGGTTTTTTGACATATATCTTTTCTATATGTTTGCATGTCCCACATGCTATACCTTCATTTATGTATTCTTTTTTACTACTATTATTATTTTTTTCCTCCTGTACCCTTATTTGTATTTTTTATTTTTATTTTTATTTATATTTTGATTTCAATTGTATTTTTATTTTTATTTCTATCTTATTTTTGCTGTTGTTTTTCTTCTGGTCTCTACCACAACTCTGTTTTTACCTCTTGCTCTACATCTGTATGTAACCCTTTGTGAATCTCTGAAGAGGCCTAGAGGTTCGGGCATGTAACCCCATTTCAAAATGTCATCCGATAATCACTCCGGAAAGGAATATTCGGATAGAATGGGGTCTGCCAAAACTAGGCCGTAACAGCTGTAAGATTAAACTTCTGTTCATCCTCTAATTCCTTATGTACCTTGTACTTCTATATGTAAACCATGTTTGCAAAATAACAGTCTGCCATGGACACCTGTGCTTTGGTTCTTTCTTTCTTTTTCTTTTCTTCCTCCCTTTGTCACATTTGCTATGAATTAAATTAATGAATTCAACGGGATACACCGTCTGCAAGTAGTTGGGTTCAGCATATTATCCTCCATTTTCTAATTGTTACATATATATATATATATATATATATATATATATATATATATATAATATATACACACACACACACACACACACACACACATATATATATATATATATATGTATATATATATATATAAATACATATATATATATATATATATATATATATAATATATATATATATATATATATATATATATATATATATATATATATATTATATATATATATATATATATATATATATATAATACATATATATATATATATATATATATATATATATATATATATTATATATATATATATATATATATTATATATATATATATATATATATATATATATATATATATATATATATATATATATATATATATATATATATACATACATGCATACAAACATGCATCCATATATATTCTTATATACATATACAAAATATGTGTGTGTATGTGTGTGTGTAATGGGTTGTACATTTATTTAATGTTCTTACGGGTAAGATGAATTTTTTTCTCTTCGCCGCCCGCAAGCATCTTTGCCAGAATATTTATACAGTGAAGCTCTACTATAGCATTACATATTATCGACTGCTATTTCCAGTAAATATTGGTGCATTGTTGTACCACTATCCTATGTATATATATATATATATATATATATATATAAGTGAGAAAGTTGGTATGTGAAAGCACGTGGTTGGATGTATAAAACATAATAAGAGTGAAAAAACTACAGAAGGCTTGTGTTACGTGGTTAAAGTATATATTTAAATTATGTCAGAAAAAGTTCTAGATAGGGGGATAAGGAAATTCATCACCCCACTGAGAGGGAAAGAAATATAGAACAAAACCATGGTAAATTAATCAAATTCTACCAGCTCCTAGATTTCGATTATCTTCCTTATACCGGAAGAAATCCCAAATTACCTCCCCCTATCTAGAACTTTTCTTTTCAGACTGGAGCGAACACATGTTACAATGAAGTAGAGAAATTTGAAAAGACAACACGAAACCGGTTATTTCTCCAAATACAATGTTTATATACCAAAAAAATTTTATAACATTTTTCTGACATAATTTAAATATATACTTTAACCAAGTAACACAAGCCTTCTGTAGTTTTTTCACTCTTATTATCTTTTATATATATATATATATATCCTAATGTAACATATTTCTATTATATACATATATATATATATATATATATATATACATATATATATATATATATACATACATACACACACACATACACACGCACACGCACACATACACACACACACACACATTTATATATATATAGCCTACTGTTAGACAGGACGTCAAACATTAAGGCAAGGCAAACATCTCAAGTCATACACAATATTATCACAGGAAGAAATTTAAAATCTTATAGCTGTTTCTGGGATATCCTCGAGTATGGGATATTCCATTGTCAGAGACAAATTGGGGGGGGGGGGAATTTAGAATGGAGAAGATTCAACGTCATATACAACGATGCATTCACTACGTGTAAGCACAAATTTTTCAGCAATTTTAATTTCTTTCATAAATCTAAATGTAAGCTCCCCACCATTAATAGCACCCACATACATAAGCCTATGATCATTAACGCATACCCCTTCTATGTCTCTATTACTCTTATTTCTATCTTTTATCTTACCTCATATCTATCTATCGTACCTCATCACACTATAAGATAAATATTAATTCTTTAATTTATCCTTAACTTATTTTAAACCTTAACCCCCAAAAGCCCCTAATATAAACCCCTATCTCTAACTCCCACTCATAAATAATTTAATATTCAACTAGCTCTTCCTTTCTCGACCACTTACGCACATTGCTAAAAATAACTCTACAGCCACTGACCTTAGCCGGGACGGACTCTATCAATTACTACTAAATTTCCTCCCCAACAATTTTAGACTTTGAAACTACCAGACATCTACTACTCTCTTTAAATTCCTTTAATTTCGCTCTATTTTTTTACCCTATCTTCCTCTACGTACCCATCTTCTCTCTTATCTTCTCAGCTACCCCGTACACAATTCTTAGACACCATACACATACACATTACTTTATCATATAACCAATCCTTAAAATCCCCACTACTTCACTCTATCCACCTCTCTTCCTACATCTTTTCTTTTCTCTACTTTTACCAATTAACAGCCACCTCTGCTACCATTCTCCTATTGAAGGTTGATATGTTCGCGTATTTTTCTTGAGATGTCTACTATATAAGGACTTTAACCTACATGGACATACGCACCAAAGGACATACGCTCATGGATCTACACAGGATTGCACCTAAGGACTCATGCTTTGGTTTTTATAACTTCGGAAAGTTGAACTATGAACTTTTATACCTCTTTCTTCTCTCTTTCCATCTCCTTTCCTCTATGTTATCATCTTATTGATATATACCATTCTAAATTTTTCATATCCCCTCCCCCTAATTTGTCTCTGATGACGGAATATCTCATACTCGAGGATATCCCAGAAACAGCTGTAAGATTTTGAATTTCTTCCTGTATGTATGCAGAATTTGAACTCAGAAAGCAATGACGGACGAAATGCCACTAAGCAATTTATCCGGTGTTCCAACGGTTCTGCCGGCTTACCGCAAATAATTAATGAATGAAAAATATAGCTTCGCAATTTGTGAGATTCCAAAACCAATTACATCGTTATTTTGGAATTGATGTTTATCGCTTTTTATTTATTTATTCTCTATAATTTGTCAGTGATTGTTACATTTTCTGCGACAACATAACTGGATAGTAAGGGAGGAGAAAGTATGAGAGAGAGAGAGAGAGAGAGAGAGAGAGAGGGAGGGAGAGATGTGCCGAGATAGTATTTAGTTAGTAACCGAGTGAGAGAGAGAGAGAGAGTGAGAGAGAGGGAGGGGGAGAGAGAAATGAGAGAAAGGAAGAGAGAGAAATGAGAGGAAGGAGAGAAAGGAAGAGAGAGAAAGGGAAAAATAGAATTTAAGTTTTATAATCTAATTTGAACTGTAAAATAACGAGCAGGTTTATATTTGTACACTGAATTACAGTCTCAATATACATAACTGCACACACACACACACAAACAAACACAAATATTTGTGTATCTATCTATATATATATATATATATATATATATATATACTTATACAGGTATATTTGCGTTCAAGAGTGAATTCGTGTCATGTAGAAAACAGACAAAAAAAAGATATCTCTTATTCGTCAGTAATAAGATAAATAACAAGAGCAGAAATAATGGAAAACCACAACAATAATATAAATTGTTGTGGTACCATTAGCAGCAGCAGCAGTCACTGTAGAAGTAGTAGTAGTAGTAGTAGTAGTAGTAGTAGTAGTAGTAGTAGTAGTAGTAGTAGTAGTAGCCCCGTAATCTTCTTCGTTGTCATCATCGTCAGCACCCCTATCATTTCCATGATCAGTAACTTTATTTTCATCATCATCCTCATTATTATTATCATTATTGTTATTACTATTATTAGCAGTAGTAGTAGCACCATAATAATAATAATAATAATAATAATCGTCATCATCATCATCATCATTTTCGTCCTCTTCATTTCCTATCATTATCATTATTAATATCATCATCATCATCATCATCATCATCATCATCATTTTTATTCTTCTCACTATCATTATTATCATCATTATCATTATCATTTTTAAATATATTTTCAACGCAAGAGAATGGATCAGTTTCTGAGCAAATCACGATTTGTGCTTTGCCAGCCTCCAGGGTAAAGTCGTTTAAATGAAATCAACAATGCATCGAACAATATAAATGAACCTCGGATATTGTAGATTTTTACTGTTAAAGTCAGCCATTTTCTGTGGTGTACTTTCACGAATCGGAACTTGTTCTGGATACGAAAAGTAGTGGCAACGTATATAGCTGGCGGTCTATAACAATAGCTGCATTAAATGATAAAGTAGGTGCCCACCACACGTGACTCGCGCTAACAGCCTATTTAATCGAATTTTATATTATCGTCAAGTTTATGTATGTATATATATATATATATATATATATATACGCACACACACACACACACACACACACACACACACACACGCACACACACACACACACACACACACACACACACATATATATATATATATATATATATATATATATATATATGTGTGTGTGTGTGTGTGTATGCATGTATGTATGTATGTATGCTTATATGCACATTTTTGTGTTGCACTTTCTATTGGATGACGTTAATAAGTGATATCAAGGTGCGAGCGCGCGTGTCTGTTGGCGCGCATTTGTGCATATCTGTGTGTATTTCTCCATTGGTGTTTATATATGTACATATATACATGTATATATACATATGAATATATATATAAGCATATATCTACCTATACATGTATGTATGTATGTATTAATGTATGTGTGTATGTATGTATGCATATATAAACGCATATATATATGTATGTATTATTGTTGTTAGTGCATGCCTTCAAAGTGACACTGGGGTAAAATATACGAAGCCCAATTATTATTGAATAACTTATGAGTTCAAATTCCGGCAGGGTCAACTTTGACTTTCATCCTTTTGGGGGTTGATAATTCAAGTACCAATAAAACACTAGGGTCGATATAATCAACCAGTCCCCTCCTCCAAAATTTCAGGCCTTGTGCCGATAATAGCAAGGATTATTATTATTACTGAAGGTGGTGAGATGGCAGAATCGTTAGCATATCGGGCAAAATGCTTAGCGGTATTTCATCTGTCCTTATGTTCTGAGTTCAAATTCCACCGAGATCGACCTTGCCTTTCATCCTTTCGGGTT
>NC_142930.1:128993225-128995725 GCF_046866305.1 Octopus bimaculoides
GTGAATGTCCCTGTATTTGCGGTTATGTACAGCATTGCGTTGTGCAAGTGTCGGATAGTGTTTGCATGTTACATCAACTTCACTTTATCATGTGTATTATTTCTATTCTTTAATTCCTTCTTCATCATCATCATCATCGTCACCATCATCGTCACCATCATCGTCACCATCATCATCATCATCACCATCATCATCATCATCGTCATCATGGTGGTCGTCGTCGTCATCATCGTCACCATCAACAATATGGTCGTCGTCGTTGTCGTTTTGAGTGAAGGTAATCAGAAATTATATATATATATATATATATATGTACATATGTATATATATAAACACATATAAGTGTATCTGCATACATATACACATACACTCACACGTATATATATCTAGATACATGTGTGTGTGTATACGTACACATACACATTCACACATGCGTATTTATATATGTACATACACACATACACACACACACACACATATATATATATATATATATATATATATATATATATATACTATCAGGAGCACACACACACACACACATATGCGCACATACGCATACACAATGCATATACAAGAGTGTGTTGATCAAGGAACACTTGTTTACGGTCAGCTCCAATGAAATTCAAAAATCTCTCACTCTATTTATTTGTTATTTATTTTTTTATTTATTTTGTCCACTTCATCGTTTGGGAATTTGAAATGTTCAAAGTATACATGCCTACCTTCATAAGACGAAAAGCAAAAAAAAAAAAACAAAGCACCGAACAAAACACAAACAAATACATCCCACACACATATACACATACACACATATACAACCATATATATATATATATATATATATATATATATATATATATATATATATATATATATATATATATATATATATATATATATATATATATATATATATACATATATATATATATATATATATATATACATATATATATATATATATATAATCTAAAATGAAAGGCAGTGTGATACACCACACAGCATAAAAATCTAGTAAAAAATAACAAACAAGCATAACAAAATATAGACGTGCAACAAGAACAACAAGAATATGATGAAGAAGAAAAAGGCTGGAGCAGTACATGAGATACTAGTGATTCGTTGCCAAATACCAGATGAGATCTGCAGTAAAGAATCGGTTCTTTCGGCTTGATTACACTTCATGTTCTATGAACTCATAGCTGAAGGATATTTATCAGCTCATCTCATTGACAACACCACACAAGCAAACCTAACTCACATCCATTCTCACATTACATCATTCTCTCTCTATCTGTCTCTTGCTTTGCCTCTCTCATTGCTTTTCTGTTTCTCTCTCTATGTGCGTGTGTGTGTCTCTCATCTCTTTTATTTGTTTCTGTCTCTCGTGCATACAAACTACGTATACACACGCACTAACAAATATTCATAGAAAATCAAACACTCCACACACACATCACACGCATACATACGCACACATAGGCATACACATATATACATATACATATATATTATACATACACAAGGTACTTTATGTATATATATATATATATATATATATATATATATATATATATATATATATATATATATATATATATATATATATATTCATATATACATACACATATATATACATACATACACACACGTACACATATATGCAATATAATGTTCCACAGACGCACACACACAAATATATGCATATATATATATATAGATATGTATACATATATATGTTTGTATTTAACATCTGAACACATGCACACATATGTATATATATATATATATATATATATATATATATATATATATATATATATATATATATATATATATATATATGTGCATGTGTTTGTATGTGTGTGTTTGTGTGTGTTTGTGTGTGTGTGTGTAAATAAACTTATTTGCACATTCATTTCTTATTTCCAGCAACCTGTATACAGGAATTTGCCGTAACATACACACCGACACAAGCAAAACCCAGCAAACATAAACGCTTACATAAATACATGTACACACACATACATACATGAATGCATGCATACATACATACACACATACATACATTCATATATATATATATATATATATATATATATATATATATATATATATATATATATATATATATATATATATATATATATATATACATACATACATACATACATGCATACATGCATACATAGATGCGTAAGCAGATACACACATAACAGGGCAAGGTATTCATAAAACGATTCATGGCTTCTTTGATTTGTAAAGCAACCGACTAACAAACACATACACACATATAAGGGTACACTATATAAGCGTACACACACACACACACGTAGATACATGTACACACCCGAAAATACATAGAATGACGTGCGCATATATATATATACAAGCACACATGCATACATGCACACAAACAAACGTTGACACACATACACCCAAATGTACATAGGAATCACATGCACCCGAACAAACGCAAATAGGCTTTTATGTACGC
>NC_142930.1:128998225-129005725 GCF_046866305.1 Octopus bimaculoides
GTGTTCATTTGTATTAGTTTTTATTTATTTATATGTTCATGTGTGTGTGTGTGTGTTTTTTTTTTTTTTTTTTTTTTTTTTTAATGTGTTTAATTAAATTTTGTTAACGTATGTAGTATTTAATTCCATTTGTTTATCTATGTATTGTATTATACTTTGTTCCTATTATTGGTTTATGGGTAACATGTTGTCACATGCTGTGGTTTGTTAGTGGCGTATGTTAGTGTTCCATTCTAGTTTCCTATTCAGGCTAGGTTTCCCTTCTATTATGTGTGTAGCTTCAGTAATTTGTCTAAGTGCTGCATCACTGCTATGTGTAGATAAGATTTTAATTTCTATGTTGTTGATTGAGCCTCTATGTTCTTGCTCAGCGTGCTGGTACAGAACTGATGAGTTCTTCCCTTCCTTAAGTTCCCTCCAATGTTCGTTTGCCCGCTCCCCTATACTCCTTGCTGTTTCGCCTACATATGCTGGGCCTCCTACTTAGATTGACATATGACGATGCATATCTAGATAGATACGACCTTAGAGATTTCTGCCCTAGTAGACGTCTAAGAGGTAGACCACCCACAATTACCTCTATGGCTAGGAAGACCCCTATAGAGAGATGGAGTGGATGGACCAGAGCCATACGGACCCCCACTAATATCCACCAGGTAAAGAAAATGATCGCACATGCACTAGGAGCTAGTATAAAGGTCACCCTAAAAGGCCACACCTTTAAATTTAACAACAAATTATACGCCCAGGACGAGGGGGCAGCCATCGGGGTTAGTATCGCCGGTGATGTGGCCAATCTTTTCATGGTATGGTGGGACAGAAGGCTTAAGGAACGCCTGACACAGAACTCCATACTCGTGAATGTGTACTCTCGATATGTCGATGATATCAACTTAGTGGTAAAGACACCCCCACAAGAGAGTACCCCTGAAATAGAAATAGAAACTAAGACTATGGAGAGCATCCAGCAAATAGCTAACTCCATCCACCAGAGTATTAGAGTTACGATAGACTACCCTACTAAACACCCTAACCATAGATTACCTGTATTAGATACTGAACTCTGGCTAGAAACTAAGAACAATAAAACCAGAATCCTCCATTCACACTATACAAAACCTATGGCCTCCAAGTACCTGACCCACCGGAACTCGGCTATTGCGGACAATGCCAAATTCAACATATTGATGGCAGACCTCGTCAGAGTAATGCGAAATGTCTCCTGCATGTGCGACCCTACAGAATTAAAGAGACATATACAACATTTCGTCCACCGCATGCAGTTCTCGGGTTACAGCCATAAAGAAAGGATCAGGGTTTACAAAGGAGCTATGAAGAAGTTTGAAACAATCAAACGCAACGATAGGAATGGGATTTGCCCACTCTATAGGAGCAAATCATGGAACACCATAGAAACAACTAAGAAGAAAATAGGGAAGGCAAGCTCATGGTACAATAGCCACAAGTACCAAAGCGTCATGTTCGTCGACACCACCCCTAGAGGCGAACTGGCGTACCGCTTTAGAAGGGCCCTAGACAAACTTAAGCTAAGAATTAAGGTTGTTGAAAGGCCAGGCAACCCTATCAAATCCCTTATCAGTAGAACATACCCTTTCAGTAGAACCCCCTGCACTGATAGGAACTGTATTGTATGTAGATTTAGCCCACAAACGAACTGCAAAACCAGAAATGTGGTCTATAGGATAAGATGTACAGAGGGACGATGCAGAAATAAGACAACGACATATTTAGGCGAAACAGCAAGGAGTATAGGGGAGCGGGCAAACGAACATTGGAGGGAACTTAAGGAAGGGAAGAACTCATCAGTTCTGTACCAGCACGCTGAGCAAGAACATAGAGGCTCAATCAACAACATAGAAATTAAAATCTTATCTACACATAGCAGTGATGCAGCACTTAGACAAATTACTGAAGCTACACACATAATAGAAGGGAAACCTAGCCTGAATAGGAAACTAGAATGGAACACTAACATACGCCACTAACAAACCACAGCATGTGACAACATGTTACCCATAAACCAATAATAGGAACAAATACATAGATAAACAAATGGAATTAAATACTACATACGTTAACAAAATTTAATTAAACACATAAAAAAAAAAAAAATTAAAAAAAAACACACACACACACACACATGAACATATAAATAAATAAAAACTAATACAAATGAACACGTATTAACAGAGAATATAGGTGATACAGACACTCCCCATACACACATGCACTTACAAAAGACACAGACACATTGAAGGACACGCATGCGTAGACACATACAATAGGAATACAAAATACAAAATGGCTGATAGTTAGCAAGGTGAGACACACATAAGAAAGAAGGAAACAAAGGACCACTGATGAGGTCACAGAAGTGTGACGAAAGAACTCTGGCCGAAATAAGATTAAGAATAAGATTAATGTAATATAAAGCTGAAAAAAAAAAAAAAAAAAAAAAATTAACACCAAATATACAGTGCGTGTGTTTTTATTGGCTAAACTGGCAATATGACCATCCCCAAGTACAACAACATCTGTTTCAACACACGATTTCACATAAAAAATCTTGCAAAACAAATATGTATATATATATATATATATATATATATATATATATTCACACACACACACACACACACACACACACACACACACACACACACACACACATATACATGTATACAAGAATTAAGGAGTAGAGTTGATAAGATCCGGGCTACGTACGTTTCATGGCGAACAGAATTTCAGAAGTGGTAAATATCCAAATGAGATTTATACTGCAGGCTAATCTTCAGGCCGAAGATATAATGATTTAATGATTGAACTTTCCAGGCTTCATCATGTACCTCCTTGCGATTATGTAATATTTCATTTAATCATTCCGCCCTCCACCCATACTCTTAGAACTATTTTGCCCAACGATACTGCCTCTGCCAAATTTTCCAATTGTTTTTCATCGATCTGAATGATAAGGTCCAGCGATTTCCCTTTAAATCTTCCTTCTTCCGCTTCCGTGGCTTGGAGGACAGCCACTTCCTCCTTACTTCCAATGAGGACGGCTGCCACAACCCAAGCTAATATTTTGCTTTAAGCCTGTTTCAGTGCCTGACAACGTTTTGCGTTGAAACCTTTTCGGTTGTACGAATCGCTCTTATCATTGCAGGTTCTATTTTATTGTACTTCTTCAGTTAATATTCCTCATTTATTTATCATTTTTTAAATATTAAATGCACGTTCTGTTAACAACTGTTTTAAAATATATTATCGATCCCTAACAAAGAATGCACGATGAGATGAAAAATTACGGAAAGAAATTGACCTGCCCAAATCTCCTGCAACTAGTTTCCCGACAGCTTGAACGAACAGGGCTGGATTCATCGACGGTCTTTGTCCTTAAATCTGGTATGGTACCAGCAGAGATTGGAAACCGTTGGAGTAGAACTAGACGACTGTGGCTTAGAACGGTTTCTGCTGCGAGGACGACGAGAGCTGGCGTGTTCTCGTCGCCACATTGTGTACATGCAATGTCTTAATGCATCGACCCTCTCCAAAATAATACTATCTTAAAGATAGCGTGTTCGCATATTTATATGCGTGTATATATATATATATATATATATATATATATATATATATATATATATATATATATATTACACACGGGAGCGAAGACATGTTACCATGAAGTAGAGAAATTTGAAAAGACAACACGAAACCGGTAATTTCTCCAAATACAATGTTTATATACCAAAAAAATTTTATAACATTTTTCTGACATATTTTAAATATATACTTTAACCATGTAACACAAGCCTTCTGTAGTTTTTTCACTCTTGTTTATCTTTTATATATATATATATATATATATATATATATATATATATATATATATATATATTGATAGAGAGGGTTATTATTATTGCTGTTGTTGTCATCATCATCATTATTATCACCTTCATTGTCGTCGTCGTCATCATTATTATTATCATTACATAATTACAATGTAATAATATCATTATATCGCTATATGGCAAATACGTATTTAGAAGTGCACAACATGCGCATATACGGACACACACATAAGTAATACGTTATATACTGAGAAAAAGCAACTTCTTTCTCCCTCTTCTCTCTTTCTCTCTCTCTCTCTCTCTCTGTCTCTCTCACTCTCTCTCTCTATCTATCTATCTAGTTAGCTAGCTAGCTAGTTTGCAATATATATATACATACATATATAGATATATATATACACATGCTTACGTACATGACAAATACACAGTTAAATCAATATATATATATATATATATATATATATATATATATATATATATATATACATATATATATATGTATGTATATGCATGTATGGATGAATAGGGAAATAAAAGTTTGGTATGAGAGGAATCGGCGAAGATATATCAATGATAACGGTGATTTCATCGTCAAACTGATCAGATAAACTTTGGCTTGGAGCCAATACGGTATTAGACATTCATTAATAACATCAAGGAAATCATTGGAAATCATTATTCCTTATACATCCGTGTATAAACGTACACTGAAACAGCCACCAAATCCACGCATATACGTATATAGTCCAGGCATACATGCATATGAACTGTTAGACAGACGCACACTCAGTCACAACGCGCTATTTACGTATAACGGTATCTTCTCAAAATGTAGACCAAAGTATACGCTGGAACAAGACTCGGGTTGTGTATAAAGAAATTGGACAACACTAATAATGTGATATTACGTATGTATAAAGTTATATACACACACACGTGCACACGTACATACGTGTGTGTGTGCGTGCGTATTTACACTTCTATATATATATATGTGTGTGTGTGTGTGTGTGTGTGTGTGTGTGTGTTTTGTGTGCTTGAAATGAAAGACGGAATATAGAATATACGAGAATTTATTATTAATTACAATTGTTTCGATACATCGAGCCTCGATTCTTCATAGGTGGAACACGCAACATCTGGTTCAGGAGCATCTGGCGGTGCAGATGTATCTCGTCGGGTGATAAATAAATGCAACTCATTAAAATAACAGTTCTACAATGTAACTTCCCATTTTGCAGAAAAGAAAGCAGCCAGACGGAAGAAATATCCTCATTTATATAGAAGATCAAAAATAAAATCACAGATTGCAAAACGAGAAACGCACACGCAATCTAGCGAGAAAGGTATTAAAATGTATGTATATATATATATATATATATATATATATATATATATATATATATATATATATATATATATATGGAAAATTGTATAAACAAACAATGTACCGCATACTGAATGCAAAAGCGAATGGAAGACAAACAGTAGGTCCATAATACTTCATCAGTTATCAATCAATTGATCAATTGATACTGTTCGGTTTCGCACATTTAACGATGAGACTAAGTGCTTCCCAATTGGTGACGCCCGCAAAAAATTCTTTTGTTGCGGAGAATAAAGGACAAGATCAAACAAAACAAAACAGAACAAGTAAAACGACACACAGTGTGGATTAGGACGGTGGACGAGAACGTACAGGCGAACAAAATACGGCCTTAAGGTCAAGGAGACGAGAACAGTGGGTAACGTGTAGCAAATGTCTTAAAGGATAGAGAACGGAGAGACAGAGAATTTGCGACTGGCCAGCTAAGGGGCCAATCTAAGAAACGAAGAAAAAGAGCAACTGGCTGCTGGTCACGTGACAGTTGCAAGCAGAGTAGAAAGACAGCAGGCAGAGGGACCGACAGAGAAAAAAGGGAAGGGATGAAGGGGAAGGAGAAAGGTTAACAACACAAGAGGGAGAGTGAGAAGAGGTAAGTAGAAAGGCTAAAATACAAATGAGAGGGTGAGAGAAAGAAAAGGGGGAAAATGAAGGCGAGAGAGAGGGAGAGAGAGAGTCACACGGGTATATAAAAAACTTGTTAATAGAAATTCGGTGTTGCGTTCCATTACTTGATAAATCAAACATGTACAAACAAATGACGTAACGTAAACTGAATGTAAAAACGAACGGGAGACAAATAGAAGATCCATAATTCTTCATCCGTTATCGACTAATTGGTACTGTTCAGTTTCGCACCTTTAACAATAAGACTGAGTGCTTCCCAATTGGCGCTGCCCACCAAAACAATTAGTAAAGAGAAAAACAACGACGAGGGTTCCAGTTGATCCGATCAACGGAACAGCTTGCTCGTGAAATTAACATGCAAGTGGCTGAGCAGTCCACAGACACGTGTACCCTTAATTTAGTTCCCGGGGAGATTCTGCGTGAGACAGGGTGTGACAAGGCTGGGCCTTTGAAATACAGGTACAACAGAAACAGGAAGAAAGAGTGAGAGAAAGTTGATGTGAAAGAGTACCGCAGGGGTCGCCAGCACCACCTGCCGGAACCTCGTGGAGCTTTAGGTGTTTTCACTCAATAAACACTCACAACCCTCGGTCTGGGAATCAAAACCGTGATCCTACGACCACGAGTCCGCTCTCCTAACCACTGGGCCATTGTGCCTTCACACTTACGTGATACAAAACCCCATCAAGAGACAAGGTCTCTGACGAAGAATGGAAAATCTTGAAACAGAAAATATTATCTTAGAAAGTAATAAAAATATATGACTGATCAAAATATATGACTATTCTCAACTTTTCACAGATGAAACCTAAAATCGATTCTGTTTTCTAGAATCTACCTTTTTCGAAATATGTGTATTTATGATTTTTTTTTTAGCTTTGTTTTCTTTTTGAAATAATTACGTAATTATAATTACCTTAATAATTATTTTTAAAATGATGCTATTTTCTTTTTCTTTTTTTTTTTTGTTAATTTCTTTTTCAAATTTATTGTTCCTAATTTATTCTGCACAATTATATTTATATCAATCTAGTAATTAATATAATTAGCAATGTTTAGTATTTTTCGGTTCCCAATCTTTACCATATATCTGCAAGGCAGAAAAGGGCACGCCACGAAGAACAAGCAAAGTTCAAAAGTCGATAATTACATATATTGGAGGTGGCCCATTTTTCTAATTAGAATGTCGATTTATACTTTATTATTATTATTATTATTATTATTATTATTATTATTATTATTATTATTATTATTATTATTATCATTATTATCATTAATTGCGTTGTTTTCGTTGTAGTTGCCGGTGTTGCTACTCATGCTGATTCCGACTCTGCTTATGATGGCGTGAGTGATTTTCCGTTGATGTTGTTGTTGTTGTTGTTTGTATAATTGTTACATCGTCTCGAATAGGTTTTGCTAATGATTTTATTAATAATGAAAAGCTTCGTTCGCAAAACAAAAATTTAATTTGATGGTAAGTGCACAGACGATAAGAGTTCAATATTCACCACACACCCTTTTTATACAGATGTAGCATTGTCCCCTTAATTACGATTACTGCATCGAAGGAGACGTTTTATTATGTTTAATTTGCTAATTACTTTTCTCTCTATTATA
>NC_142930.1:129018225-129025725 GCF_046866305.1 Octopus bimaculoides
TATTATTAAAATATAGATATGCAGGGCAGGGAATCATCAATTAGTAATAAAATTAATAATTAACAATTCTGCCGGGTAGCTCAGTATGAAAAAAACCTTCTTCGGTAAAAAATTTATAATCATAAATATATAGGGATTGACAGTAACCTGCTTCTCCAACATACTCACATGGTCAAAATTATTTAGACATTAACAAATTTATTAGAATATTTAGCTGAAGATCAGAATAGAGTATTATGTACTCTTAACTGTGAAACAATTGTACTAAATTAACTAAAGGCAAGTGTTTTTTACTCTTCTCTATTGTTTTTTGTTCTGTGTGTATCAAAAATATCGCTATCAATCTGGAGTAATAATTTGTAGTTTTGAAATCAGTAGTTCTTTGACTGCTATTTCTGAATTCGCAGTATGTTGGAGAAGCAGGTTACTGTCAATCCCTATATATTTATGATTATATATATATATATATATATATATGCATAAACATACTTCTATATATTCTTCTATTATTTTATTTGTTTCATGCTGGAGCACCGACATTAATGGAGCAAATCGACCCCAGGACTTATTCTTTGTAAGCCTAGTACTTATTCTATCGGTCTTGTACCGAACCGCTAGGTTTTGGGGACGTAAACACGACAGCATCAGTTGTCAAGCGATGTTTGGGGGGACAAACAGACACACAAACACAAACACAAACACAGACACACACATATATATATATATATATATATATATATATAAATATATATATATATACGGCGGGCTTCTTTCATTTTCCAAATGCAGTGACAAGGCTTTGGTCGGCCCGAGGTTATAGTAGAAGACACTTGCACTAGGTGTCGTGCAGTGGGACATAACCCGGAACCATGTGGCTAGTGAGCAAGCTACTTACCACACAGCCACTCTTGTATGTATGTACATATGTACATACATACATACATACATATATATATATATATATATATATATATATATATATATATATATGCATATACATACTGATATATATATGTGTGTATGTATGTATGTGTATGTCTACGTGTTAATACATACACATATATACACGCGGATGTATGTATCATAATGAATACATGTGCGTGTGCGTGTGTATGTGTGTCTGTGCGTTTGTGTGTGTGTTTGTGCGTACGTGTGTATGTGTGTGTATGTGTGTTTGTGTGTGTGTGTGTGCGTGTGTGTGTGTCTGTCTGTCTGTGTGTGTGTACGTGCATAACTCGGAGTGATTGTTTCTTTTATGTATGTATAGATATGGAAATGAAGTCGTTATATGTGCATCTACTTATATATTTATACACAACTCTTGCAATTCAACGTTTTATGCTCGCAAATAGCTATGTATGTGCACAAACACATACACGCACACACAGACACACACACAGACACACAAACACACACACACACACACGCACACACACACACACACATATATATATATATATACATATATATATATATATATATATATATATATAGGTACATACACACGCTCTCTCAAACACACATGCACACACATAGGGAGAAAGACAGAGAAAGACGTATATTTATTTTCTTTATATATCTATATATATAAATAAACACGAGTGTTTTTGCGTGTGTATATACATATATATATATGTATATATATGTATATATATATATATATATATATATATTTATATATATATACATATGTGTGTGTGTGTGTGTGTGTGTGTGTTAAGTGAGTGTGTGTATGTATGTATGTGTATATGTGTGTATATATAGATATATATATCTACATATATGTATATTTACATGCATATATATACGTGTGTGTGTGTATGTGTGCGTTGCTTGTGTATGATTGTGTTGTGTGTGTACAAATGCTCGCGCGCACAAACTTCTGTGAATATTTACTATAAAGAAATCTAAGTTGCAATGGCAGATAGCTACATAAAAATGTTTTATAAGCATACGTGTCTTCATAGATTTATATATATGTACATACATATGGATACACGTGTACGTACATACATACACACACATACATACGCATACATATATACACACATATGTCAATGTATAAATAGTATGCGTACATACATATATATGCATTTATGTACACATACACAAAGAAATATATGAATATACAACGAATATTTTATCTACATGCATATATAGATATGTGTGCGTGTGTAAATATGTGTGCGTATGTCTGTATATAGTTACACAGCAACACATTTAATAGAAGCATCGCTCAACACATGACAGCCAGATATTTCTCCTTGATTGATTACTCAACAGATTGTTCCGCCATTTTGAACCGCTGGATTTCATATTGTTGTTTTCCCAATATTTCCTCTCATCTGTCTCAATCCTGTCTTTGCCCTTATTTTCTTTCCGTTTATACACACATATACCCGGCCGCATTTTTCTTTCTCTCTATCTCTCTCTCTCTCCCTCTCTCTCTCTCTGTCTCTCTCTCTCTCTCTCTCTCTCTCTCTATCTCTCCTTCTCTTTCTCTTTGTTTCTGTGCCATTTCATGTATTTGTATGTATGCACGTGCCTCTGTGTATCTGTGAATGCGAGTTTATTTGTCCATATACATAAGAATGCATGTGTATGTATAATTATATGTGTGTATATTCTTACGGATATATATATATATACATTTGTATATATATATATATATATATATATATATATATATATATATATATATATGCGAGTAAAAATAAATACAAAAAAAGGGGTTTTGTATGATTGTGTATAGAGGAATATATTATTTTGTTTAAAAGAGTTCCAACACTCTGTTTTTTATGTTTTATTTATATTCCTGCAAAACCAATGTGGGATATAGAATATGGAATATACAATATATAATATAATATACAATATATAATATAAAATAAAAATGGATGGTACAATGAAATAAAGTATTGAATGTCTTATTGAATATATGGAATATGTCTTAATGAATAGATGAAATATTGAGTGTTCAATATAAAGGATTATATATATAAAGGCGAATACGTATTTTCTATACCTTGTGGTATTTCATCATGGCCGGTATGACAGACTTTAACAGACTGTAATAGATTGGCTGGTTTTCTGTCTTTTATACCAATTCCTTTGGACAGCAGCAGTATGTGTTTGGCTATTTTTAGAATTGATGCCAAATTTATTTTTAGAAATGATGACATTTGAGAAATTGTTTTGTGTTTGGGTTGTAGGGATAAGATTTTTAAACCCCAGTAGGTGTTTGGCTGTTCTTAGAAATGATGCCAAATTTATTTTTAGAAATGATGACATTTGAGAAATTGTTTTGTGTTTTGGTTGTAGGGATAAGATTTTTAAACCCCAGTAGGTGCTTGGTTATTCTTAGAAATGATGCCAAATCTATTTTTAGAAATGTTGACATTTGAGAAATTTTTTGTGTTTTAGTTATAGGGATAAGATTTTTAAACCCCAAGTAAGATAAATTTAATCATTGTTAGTTAAGAGTGGGTTTGAATTTCTTAATAAAGTCCTTTTCTTTGCATTTTCTCTCAATTTCGTTCCGGTTGTAAAGTTTATGGAATGGAAATATAATAAAAGTTTGATGACCACATGTTGCCAGATGGTTACTCAGTGGTATTTGGCGGACTTCTGGGTTTTTAATCTGTTGTCAATGCACCCGTGAGCGTTCCGATTGTGCATTACCTGTCTGGCCAACGTACAGTTCTTCACAATTAGGGCATTTGATGCAGTAGATTAGATTTCTACTTTTGCAGTTCATGTTCGCATTGGTGAATATTTTCCCTGTTTTTGTGTTCATATATGGGCCGGTATGGATTGATCGGCATGTACCGCATCGGCTATCATTGCATTTGGATACAGTGAATGTTTGATTTTTGTTGCTGAGGTCAAACCTTGCCTTTGTTAATAGCTTTTTCAAGCTTTTAGATTGTCTCTTACTGAGAGTTATATTTTGATCTGTAATGATATTTCTCAATTCCTTACTTTGTGCAAGGATCGGTAAGTTCGCTTTGGCGATATTAAAGATGTTATGGTGGCATGGATTTTGTGTCACTACAAATGGAATGATCTTTTCCTGTTTGTCTTTTCTCTGCGGTGTCCTCAGTTGTTGTATGGGTATTTTCGAAGCCCGCTGAAAAATAATCCTGGAAAATAATACTTTCTTCTTCAATGGTAAGAACTATATCCAAATTAAAGGCACGGCTATGGGGACGAGGTTTGCTCCCGTTTATGCGAATTCGGTGATGGGTTACTTGGAACAGAAACTCTACCAGGAAATAGAGGAGAGATATAACACCGAATTTAGGAAGTTTATAGAAAAAGCATGGAAGACATACCTGGACGATTGCTTCATAATCTGGACCAAACCTCAAAGCATTGTGGAAGAATTTAACACCCTCCTGAACAACCTACACCCATCCATCCAATTTACAAAGGAGATGAGCAGTATACATATATTTATTTATACACACACACATATATATATGTATCTACATACATACATGCATACATACATACATACATACATACATACATACATACATACATACATACATACTTATAATGCTACCAAACTCGCTTTTGCTTTAATTTTTTTTTCCTTTCTCCCAATTTTTCGTGTCATCTTTTACTCTGCTCCGTTTTCTATATCACCACAGTACCTTCTGCCTTCCATCTTCTGCACTCCCACTTTTCATTCCTTCCTTCGTTTCCTCTTGTTTCAAAAGCAGTCTTTCGCTACATTCCCCATTCATAATTCTTTTGAAGAAGTCTATGGCTTTGCCGTTTCATTAAAACGTCTTCACTTTCGCGCGTACTTTTCTGTTTCCTTGCTTTTCTCTCTTCCATTTTATTTTCTCTGTATTGTTTTGTTTGACATAGAAGTGGTCCTGATATTACCTTTCACTTCATTCTGGCCATTTACTTCTATTATATATATTTACACACCATTTCTATCTCCTTTATCATATTCCGACAATTTACTTTCTCATTCTTTTTCGCACTCTCTCGCGTCCTATTGGTCAAATAAAGTATATGCATATCTATGTCATCCATCCATCCATAGATACATTAATCTATCTATCTATCTATCTATCAATCAATCTATCTATCTATCTATCTATCTATCTATCTATCTATCTATCTATCTATCTATCTATCTATCTGTCTGTCTGTCTGTCTGTCTGTATGTCTGTTTATCTGTCTGTTTGTCTGTCTGTCTGTCTATTTGTCTATCTATCTGACTAACCATCTATTTATGTATCTATTTCTCTCTGTTTCTCTCTCTCTCTCTCTCTCTCTCTCTCCCTCTCTCTGTCGCTCTCTCTCTCTCTCTCTCTCTCTCTCTCTCTCTCTCTCTCTCTATATATATATATATATATATATATATATATATATATATATATATATATATATATATATATATATATACATATATATATATTCTTCTCTGTCTCTCTGTCTCTCTCTCTAGCCGACCAAAATCTTATGAGCGGATTCGGTAGAAGGAAATTGAAAGAAGCCCGTCGTATATATATATATATATATATATATGTTTGTGCGTCTGTGTTTTTCCTTCCACCGTCGCTTGACAACCGATGTTGGTGTGTTTATTTCTCCGTAACTTAGCAGTTCGTCAAAAAGTGACCGACAGAATAAGTATGAGGCTTACGTAGTATAAGTCCTTGGATCAACTTGTTCAACTAAAGGCGGTGCTCCAGCATGGCCGCAGTCAAATGACTGAAACATGAAAGAATAAAGGAATAAAAGAATATGATGGGAGCGAATTCTGGTCATGAACTCGGTATCCCTTTATCACATCTGATGTATAGGTTTCTATGTCAAGGCGCATGGCTTATTGGTTAGGCTATTTGGCTGACAAATCGCATGGTCGTGAGTTCAATTTCCGGCAGCACGTTGTATTCTTATTTTCACGATCCTCCAGTTCACACAGCTGGCAAAAACATGTCGTACCTATAACTCAAAGGGCCAGCTCTTTCACATGTCGTACCTATAACTCAAAGGGCCAGCTCTTTCACATTGATCACACTGAATCTCCCTGAGCACTACATTAAGGGTATGTTTACTCTATGGAGTCCTCAGCTACTTGCACGTTATTCTCAGGCTGTCCCGTTTACCGGAGCAACTAGAACTCCCGTCGTCGTAACCGACAGAATGCCAATATGTTTCTGTATGCCATAATTATTAAGCCATTGCCTACCATGATCCCTAGAGGTGTGTTTAACAATATTTAGTAGTTAAAGTTTGCCATTATCAGCTCTCGCTAAGGCGGTGAGCTGGCAGAAACGTTAACACGCCGGGCAAAATGCTTAGCAGTATTTCGTCTGCCGTTACGTTCTGAGTTCAAATTCCGAGGAGGTCGACTTTGCCCTTCATACTTTCGGGGTCGATAAATTAAGTACTAGTTGCGTACTGGGGTCTATCTAACCGACTACCCCCTCCCCCCAAATTTCGGATCTTGTGCCTCGAGTAGAAAAGATTACTAGCTCTGGCTAATTCTAGAGGACATTTCATGTCATAAATCGCCATTTTTGAACTACTTAAGTATTGACTGTTTTGAAAATGTTTTCTTTTTCTTTTTGCATTTCCCGTCTACATCATTCATTGATATTTCATACACATTCGCAGTTAATACTATAATTTTAAAAAAAACTAAAATGTCTATTTTTGCAATTGAATAGAAAAGAATAAATATGCTTGTTTTTCAGCGATGTCCAACTGCGACTTTTCGAAAAATTTATCATAATTTTCAAAATAATTCACATATGAAGAAAATTTAAATACTATATATTATTTTAACTCCTAAGACACCTAACAAAGCCAAAATATATGAATTAAAAAAAAATTAGCAGTTAATGGGTTAATAATATCATAGATGCAACTTAGAAGTACACTGTACATAAAAAGACTGTGTGTTCTTTATATTATGTCATAACCCTACTCATGTCACAGAAACCTACGGAATCACGCAATGGGAAGGGTCTGGCGCAAACGTTAAATTTGTGAGGCCCTGAGTGCATACATTTCCACCTACACGCACACATATACACACACACATGCGCACACACACTCACATGTGTATATGAATATATATATGTATGTGTGTGTATATGTGCGTGTGTGTGTGTGTGTGTGAGAGAGAGAGAGAGAGAGAGGGAGAGAGGGTGTGTGGTTTAGTGGTTAGGGTATTCGGCTCAAGACCGTAAGTGAATCTACATACCGTTATATGCTCTCTTGCATGTTGGTAGGGTATATATATATAATTTAAAAATTTGTGAGGCCCTGAGTGCATACATTTCCACTTACACGCACACATATACACACACACATGCGCACACACACTCACATGTGTATATGAATATATATATGTATGTGTGTGTATATGTGCGTGTGTGTGTGTGAGAGAGAGAGAGAGAGAGAGAGAGATGAACTATGGCTAGTTTTAGTTCGTTATTTTTGTTCTTGTTTTTGCCTATGTGAGTT
>NC_142930.1:129030725-129038225 GCF_046866305.1 Octopus bimaculoides
ATACACACACACACACACACACATATTCTTTACTCTTTTATCCGTTTCAGCCATTTGATTGCGGCCATGCTGGAGCACCGCCTTTAGTCGAGCAAATCGACCTCAGAACTTATCTGTTGTAAGCCTAGTACTTATTCTATCGGTTTCTTTTGCTGAATCGCTACGTTACGGAGACGTAAACACACCAGCATCGGTTGTCAAGAGATATTGGGGGAACAAACACAGACACACAAACATACACACACACATGCATATATATATATATATATATATATATATATATATATATATATAGCCTCGGCCCGAGGCTATAGCAGAAGACACTTACCCAAGGTGCCTCGCAGTGGAACTGTACCTGGAACCATGTGGTTGGTAAGCAAGCTACTACCACACAGACACTCCGCGCTTTATGTATAAATTTCTATATATCTATGTACATATTTATATTACGGATATGTATTTGCCTAACAAGTGACTTGATCTGAGATTGTGTGCTGGAACAAAATCAATTGCAGCTTGGAATATGTTTATAAGCCATTTAAGAACTCACAAAAACCGTTAGATTCATTTCAACATTTAGATTTAATTTGTGTCAAACAATTTCCGTCCATTTGAAACTGCGACCTATTCAATGACAAAACTTTGTGCTGCATCACGAAGGTTTGTGCTGCAGCGCGAAGTTTTGTCAGTGAACAGGTTTCAAAACGAGGAAAATATTTTGACACGAATTAAATTTAAATGTTAAAGCGAATCTAACGGTTTTTCGTTTGTTCTGAAATGACTTATAAACATCTTACACGTGGCAATTGTTTATATAATTATATATATACATATATGCATAAATATGTATATATAGTTCGTTGATGACTTCATAGAACCGAAACAACTCTTTGGAAAAGCTAGTTTACCCATTTATAAACATGCAGCAATTATAATATTCAATTACCATTATTTCCTGACAAGTCAATATTGACGTCGCACTTCTGCGGCCTAATGCTCATACAATTTCCCATTTATTTAGTCTGTTAAATTCGTTACTGGTAAGTTTCGATCACTACAGGGCTTGTTTTCCTACTTTTCTCTATACTTGTTCTGTTGTTTTGCCATTTTCTCCTCTTGCATTAAATTGTTTCTTTTCTTACGTAGCTGAATTCAATTTTAAGCTTATTCATTTAATATATATATTCATTCACGTGTTAGCTTTTTATGGTAAGTTGGAGATCCAGTGGGTCTACTGCATTGTTGCACTTTGATCTTCTGACTTATGGGCCGTGATAATTCCTGAATTAAATTTGATTTCTCCATATTTTATTTATTTTTATTCGAATATTTATTTTATTATTTTTCGAATCTTTATTTTAATACTCTCTTTTCCCTCGTGGATATTAGTATGGAAAGTATGCAGACGTTGTCTGCTACATATGTATAAAATGTCCTATAAATGTTTACATAGGCGCAGGAATAGCTGTGTGATAAGCAGCTTGCTAACCAACCACATAGTTCCGGGTTCAGTCTCACTGCGTGGCATCTTGGGCAAATGTCTTCTACTGTAGCTTCAGGCCGACCAAAGCCTTGTGAGTGGTGTGTGAGCGTGTGTATGTTTGTGCGTGTGTGTGCGTCTGTTTGTACCCACAGCATCACTTGTAAACCGATGCTGGTGTGTTTACGTCCCCGTAACATAGCGGTTCGGCGTAAGTGACCGTTAGAATAAGTACTAGGCTTACAAAGAATAAGTCCTGGGGTGGACTTGCTCGACTAAAGGCGGTGCTCCAGCATGTCTGCAGTTAAATGACTGAAACAAGTAAAAGAATAAAGGAATAAAAGAATATTCCCCATGTTCATTGCAATTAGATTCTTTGTTGATGTGTTCAGCTATTATTTTATATTTTAAAAAAATCGAGCTAATAATAATATAATAATTGTTACTAATTTTTGGCACAAAGCTAGCAATTGTCATGGGAAGAAGAAGTCGACACATCTATCCCAATGTTTAACTTGTACACTTATTTTAGCGACCCCGAAAGAACCAAAGGCAAGATTGACCTCGGTGGAATTAGAACACAGAACGTAAAGACAGACGAAATGCCGCCAAGCACATATATATGTGGTGAGGAATAAGTGTATGTGTGTGTTTGTATGTGTGTGTGTGTGTGTGTGTTTGTGTGTGTGTGTGTGTGTGTGTGTATATATCATTCATATATGCACATATATATATATATATATATATATATATATATATATATATATATGCAATGAATTTATATTGTATATGAGTGTGAACGTCGATATATATATATATATATATATATATATACACATATACATTGTATATATATGTATAAGTATATATATATATATATATATATATATATGTGTATATATATATATATATATATATATATATATATATATATATATATATATATATATATATATATACATATATACATACATGTATATGATATACACACTTAGATAGATAGATAGATAGATAGATAGATAGATAGATAGATATGTACGTATAGCTGAATTAAGCGAACGACCTCTCTATACTTCCGGAAATGGTCCCATAAGGATAAAAAAAAGAAGTAACGCTAATGAAATATATAAATGCATTTACAATACATAAAATGAGCAAACCGAGGAATTGAATTTATACATTTGCATCAAATGTCAAAGAGTCAAACAACCACAATGCAGCAAGATCTTAACTCTAAAATATTTTAAAATCTAATCAAAATGTAAACAATACATATATTAAACTGACATGGTTAATGTTAAAAGTAACGCACTTTAGAAAGTAATGATAGAAAGGAATGTTAGAAATAGAAAAAGAAGATATAAACGTGCCTTCCCACTCGGAACTTATGTACAACCTTAGATTCTGGCAGTTCAGGATATTATTGGTAAGCTAATATAACAGTTTTTGTATGCCCTTAAATGGATATATATATATATATATATATATATATATATATATATATATATATATATATATATATATATATATCTGGTTAAAATAGAATTATTAAAGAGGGATTACCAATCCAGGCAAAATATTTTGTAAGTTTTCTGTTAGTACACCAGGTTAACAATATTGTTTAGATCAGTAAAGAATACCGCTTATTCCTGTGGCAGTGTCCGAGGTTATAGTTCATCACCATTCTATATTGTGAATCCGTGGTTGTGCTCCAGTTGTGATATGCAAGACAAGGTGTAAATGAAAAAAAAAAAGGCGTCGGACGGGTGATGCAAACCCTGCACACAAGGATAAAATAAAATTTAATTTAATAAATATATTCTCAGACGAATTCATATTTCAACAAAATAACACCCGTCCGCCAGATTTGAAGATAATCAAATCAAAATTTAATGAATTTGAACCACGTACCCAATGAGTATTTTTTGCTACATTTGGTGAAAATCCGTTCATCCGTTTTCCTGTAATTTTGTAAACACACAAACAGACTAACACGAGCGACTACAATACCCTGCTTTCGCTTACTCACGCAGGGTAATAATGGTCATTAGATATTTTCCCTTATTGTAATTACTAAAATAAAGAAAAATATGTAATTTTGCCTGCGTTTGCTCGGGATTGACATGGAGTATTCAGGCAAGTTACAACTTGCTTGAATGTCTCTGCGTTAGCAAGCGAAACCTTGGGTAGTAAAAGACTGACGAGACAAAAATAAAAAAATTAAAGTCTGAATTAAACTTTGTGTGTACTTTGTGTGTGTTTTTAGACTTTAGGATATAAGAGACGGTAATATATTTATTTCGTCTGTAAACCTGCATCTGGGAAGGGTGTCGCAATAATATAAGTATAAAACCACTAATGAACTATTTATAGTCCATTAGAATATAATCTTTTAGCCTCATCTAAAGATAATGACGCTCACACACAATCATAGTGTTCTCTAGAAATACACTTTCAACCTTGAAAAATAAATATTTTCATTTCAATGTAATATAAGAATATATGTTTACACTTTAATATTTCATCATTTTCTTATCCTGTAGAGCAGACGTAAATATTTTTATAATGTCGTTCCGCACATAAATATTTTTATAATATCTCTCTGTACCAGACTTTTCACCTCCATATAGTATTCTGATAAATTTACTGTAGCATTATTTTTGTGAAGTGGATTTACAATCGATATAGTAGCTCCTTTTGTGTATTTAGACTTTAAATTCAAATTTGATAGTTAATTTCAACCAATTTTCCGAAGGAGTACGATCGCAAATGGAAGCGTCAGAAATGAGGATCCTCTGAAGATCACTGGAATTAAGATTCTCGACAGGGGACATAACTCAGAAACCAGGGAGACTCACCAAGTTGGCTCTCAACATTTCCTCAGTAAGAAGTCACAGCCCCGGCACTATGGAGAAATGGATAGAATGCCATAGAAAAGAATCTCAAGACAGATTCTTCAAATCTTGCCAAACGGCGGGAGACCAAGGAGTAGCACAAGAGCGAAATGGTCGGATTATATCCATAGCCTCCGTTTGTCATGCTTAGGAATCCAACAGGAAAATATAATAGCGGCTACTTCTGATAGGACCCATCGAAGAATGTGCCTGAGGAATCTACCCCAACGATTCTCCTAAAAATAAGTGGGGGCAGGTGGGGAAATATGGACGGGTTAATGGAATTTCTGACAATGGAATACTCAATGTAAAAGTCTCACATGCGCAGAGAATGTATTTGAGTTGAAACAGTTTCGACCATTTACCATAGCGGCATTTTTTCCGGCTTAACGTTCTGAGTTCAAATTCCGCTGGTCGATAAAATAGTACCAGTTGAGTACTGGGGTCGATGTAACCGATTTATTCCCTTCCCCGAAATTTCTGGCTTTGTGCTAAAATTTGAAACCAACATTTCATTGAATTACTTTATATGTCCGAGTGTTTATACAGTTTTCTTTCTTGTACAAGCTTATTTTCCATGTACCACTTGAACATATATTTTCCATGCATGGATCGCCTCTACAAACAGACATTCATATCACATATGTTGTGGATATGTTTGTATCTTGTTACATACACGCACATACTCCTTTTACTCTCTTTTACTCTTTTACTTGTTTCAGTCATTTGACTGCGGCCATGCTAGAGCACTGCCTTTAGTCGAGCAAATCGACCCCAGGACTTATTCTTTGTAAGCCTAGTACTTATCGTATCGGACTCTTTTTGCCGAACCGCTAAGTTACGGGGACGTAAACACACCAGCATCGGTTGTCAAGTGATGGTAGGGGGGACAAACAGACACACAACACACATACATATATACGACGGGCTTCTTTCAGTTTCCGTCTACCAAATCCACTCACAAGGCTTTGTCGGCCCGAGACTCTAGTAGAAGACACTTGCCAAAGGTGCCACGCAGTGGGACTGAACCCGGAACCATGTGGTTGGTAAACAAGCTACTTACCACACAGCCACACATATGCTACTTTTCTAATTTATGATAATAGTGTATCATGCGAGAGTATTTTACTGCTAATTTTAGCGGGTCGAGCGTTGTGTAGCAATCTTCCCTCATTGGATAGAACAAAACTTCGTTGTTATATTTGTATTGGTGTTTCGAGGCATGTTATCCCTCAACAAGTAGACTTGTTTGACTACACGTGGCAACACTTTCTTTTTAAATTAGAAACTACCTTATCCAATATCGTTTCATTTTGAGCCCTCAACCTCGTGACAAATTTCACGCCAGTTTCCTACATCTGTCGCGGTTTTGAGCCGAAGATCACGTGTTCGTTAACAAGACTTCTCCTTTCAGCTCATTCTTTGACGGTGTCTGTCCATCTTTTTTCTGTCCACTACTCATTCTTTTCTCGTCTTCGATTCTTCGCAGAATAGAGAATAAAGAGAGCGGAATATCATAAACGAATTAATTGTGGATATGCAATACCTTTTTGACCATCTAAGTAACATAGAGTTTGCATTCATTCTTCTTCTTTTCAACTTTAAATATCACCGGACTCAGATTTAATCTTCTGTACCCATGAAAATAAATGAAAATAAATACCACAAATATATACGCATGGGCGAGTTTCAGTAGATTTACTTCTATCCTGCCAGCACAGCACATATACACATACACATATACACACATACACGTGTATGTATAAATATATATTTGTTTATATATGTATATGTGCAAATGTAGATAGATAGATAGATAGATAGATAGATAGATAGATAGATAGATAGATAATATGATATGATATGATACGATACGATATATGATATATTGCCCGTAAGCCGAGTCGAAATAAATCGATATATTATGTATGAATATTTGAAAAATATGTTTACCAGACGAGAGAATATTTGCCAAAGGAACTTTCTTCGACAAGGAATGCTTCAACTGTGAATTTGGTAAAAGAAAATTCTAATATAAGAAATAAATTAGCGGGAGAGAGCACATTTTTCCTGTTTTTTTTTTTCCGTTTCTTCTTTTTCATTTATTTTATTTTATTTTATTTTATTTTATACTATTTTTTTTTTTGCCGTTTACTGAGAACGTATTTTTCGAATTGAATACATAAATATATTTGAGATGAAAAAAAGATGTAAGACTTTTAAATATTAAATAGTCTCCGGAATATATAAAGAATGAAGTATTATATTTACTATAACCCACTTGAAATATAGAAATAAGATGGAGGTGTTGTTGTTGTTATTGTTGTTGCCATTGCTTAGCCCCTTATCCGGCAGATATATCATCAATGACCTTCAAGCCGTAATAATACAGTCTTCCATTTCCAGTCACATATCTGAGTCTACAATATCCAAAACATTTTAAGATGACACGCAATTTCGGGGCTCATTGTTTGCTATTCTTGACCATATTGGGAGTTCCTCGTCGGTTTGAGAAGAAAGTG
The DNA here is from genome assembly GCF_046866305.1 of Octopus bimaculoides. Lineage (NCBI taxonomy): Eukaryota > Metazoa > Mollusca > Cephalopoda > Octopoda > Octopodidae > Octopus > Octopus bimaculoides. Next base: position 129,037,622 of record NC_142930.1, read on the forward strand.
CTGACAGACAACCAAATAACTGATTCTCATCTAGGATCATCGTAAATGTGCGTGACGAAGGGGGATAGGTGTTCGGTTCGTGATCATAGTGATGGAATTCAATCCCTTTATTGTGCTGTGCGTTGCATCCTTGAGCTAGGCACTTCATGTCATATTGTTCTACTTAACTGAAAATGTGTACCTTCCAAGTATATTTGTATGTTACTCTCCCCGTCCTGGACGAGCCAGTGGTCAAACAAAGGCTATGAGAATACAGGCTGTCGATGTCTGCCCATTACAACATTATTTATTTATTTATTTATGCGCCCTTTTTAAAGCCTAGCCAGGCTTATGGACTCGGTTTCCCGGTTTCTATGGCGTATGTATTCCCTCGCCCCCGCATCTGGACGGGACGCCGGTCCATCGCAGCTTTACTCAAGAAACAGGGAAAAAAAGAGAGAGAAAGTTGGGGCGAAAGAGTACAACAGGGGTCGCTACCACCCCACTGCCGGAGCCTTGTGGAGCTTTAAGTGTTTTCGCTCAATAAACACACACATCGCCCGGTCTGGGAATCGAAACCACGATCCTTCGACCGCGAGTCCGCTGCCCTAATCACTGGGCCATT
>NC_142930.1:129040725-129043225 GCF_046866305.1 Octopus bimaculoides
GATGATGATGATGATCATGATATGATGATTATGATGACGGTTTGGTTATCGATCGCCACTGTGATTATTCCAAGTGTTGGATGAATATCCTGTCACGGAGACATCGAGGCAACCTCGTATTTGTTTATAAGACGACTGCTTGGGACTCCGAAATTTTCGACTAACTCCAGTATAATAGCATAATACAGAATGCTGTGTGTGACTTACACCTGAGAATGTACCTTAAGGATGTAAAAATATAAAACAAAGCTATGTAGGCTTATAGGCCGACTTACGACCAAATCGACTTATGATCAGTCAGTTGGAACCAATTGTGGTCGTAAGTCGGTGACGACATGTATGTAAATAAATAACACGATAGAGAAATGACAAAGGAATAAACGATTATCTTATGAACTTCATTAGCTTACTGCTGTTTCCGCTATAGGATGCAGAGGGCTCATAGTTGAGTGTGCGAATAAAACCTTATAGTCTCATCGGAGCCTAAAATATTCCAAATGCTACATCTACAATTTAACCGATGTATTAACGTTTCTTACTGTATTTCTTTGGTTGGAATGAAATCCCAAATCGAACCCAAAAGAATTGGTGCCATATTCTACAATGCATCAGGCGGCGAGTTGGCAGAATCGTTAGCACACCGAGCGAAATGCTTAGCAACATTTCGCCTGTCTTCATGTTCTGAGTTCAAATGCCGCCGAGGTCGACTTTGCTTTTCATCCTTTCGGAATTGATAGAATAAGTACCACTCGAGTAATGGGGTAGATGTAATCAACTATGCCCCTCTCCCAAATTTCAGGCCTTGTGCCTATAGTAAAAAGGGTATTTTCCAGGTCATCTAAGGATCAGTAGATACTATCACCTATACCACTACACATCTTTTTTCGTTTACTTGCTTCAATCAGCAGACTGTGGCCATGCTGGGGTCCCGTCTTGAAGAAGTTTTAGACTAATTTTCTTTTATTTTATAAAGCCTGGTACTTATGCTAACGGTCATCTTTACCGAACCGCTCGGTCACGAGGGCGTAAATACACCAACACCTGTCTTCAAGCGGTGGTGTGGGACAAAAACAGACACACATACATATATATTTATACAAACGACGGGCTTATTCCAATTTCTGTCTACCAAATTTATTTACAAGGCTTCGGTCGATCTGAAGCTATAGCAGAAGACACTTGCTCAAGGTGCCACGCAGTAGGACTGAACCCGAAACCATGTGGTTGGGAAGCAAGCCCGTCGTATATGTGTGTGTGGTGTGTGTGTGTGTGTGTGTGTGTGTGTGTGTTTGTGTGTCCATGTTTGTCCCCTAGTATCTGGACAAACGATGTTGGTATGTTTACGTCCCTGTAGCATAGCGGTTCGGCGAAATAGAACAATAGAATAAGTATTAGGCTTACAAAGAATAAATCCTGGGGTCGATTTGTTCGACTGAAGGTAGTGCTCCAGCATGGCCGCAGTCAGATGACTGAAACAATTAAAAGAAAAAATAAAGAATATATATAGGTGGGGGGGTGAAAGCATGTGGCTTTGTGGTTAAGGTATTCTGCGTGAGATCGTGAGATCGTGAGTTCGAACCCCGGACCGGGCTGCACGTTGTGTTTTTGAGCAAGATACTTTATTTCACGTTGTTCCAGTTCATTCAACTGGCAAAAGTGAGGAATACATGAGTTTCAAAAGGCCAGTTCCGTTACATTGCGTTTCATGTTGAATCTCCTTAGAACTACGTTAAGGGTATACATGTCTGTGGAGTGCTCAGCCAAGTGCGCACACACATACACATATTGTGAGGTAATTATCTACATCTAAAGTTTTTGTCAGGACATCTCATATTATAGGGATTAGGCATTATTTCTATTTCCCTACTCCGCATTATGGTTATCTCTATTTCCAGATTTCAATAATTTCCCTATTCCTCATAGAGATTATTTATCATCTGTTGCAACCTATAATTCGACCAGGAAATATTCTCTTGGATAGATAATTCGATCTTTTAAGCCTTGGATAACAATATCTAGTCTAATCGCTTTGATAACCCCTTCTGTATATACTGACATGGTCTCTTTGTTCTCTGGCCATTTATCTGATATAAGATTGTATCGCTTCTTTTCTGTTGCTATTTCAAAGTAACAGAATAATTTCCAGTGTGTGAGAAAGTCTCACCTCTTCCTAAATTGTGGATACATTCTATCTTATCTAAGACTTGACAGAATGATGCATTATAAACACTTGTTTTTTGTTGTTGATTTTTCCAAACTTGAATCTTTTCTAAATACTTTGGTCTCATATGTTTGGTTCTTCTCAACAGTTGCTGGATATTTTTTTTTGCATCGCTTTAGCTTCTATTCAGTTCTTTTCATGTATAAATTGTCTAGAGGTTTCGTCCTAGCATGGCATTATGTTGCTTTCATCCGCCATATTAATTTCGCACAAATCTCGTTCCTCCTCCTTTGTTCTCACAATTGTCTGTTACTTTACTTTCTGTTTTATATTTATATT
>NC_142930.1:129048225-129053225 GCF_046866305.1 Octopus bimaculoides
TAGCCACACTGGAGCACCGTCTTACAGGGTCTCATTCGAAGTGATCGACCCCCCCCCCCCCACCAAGATTTGTTCTTTGTAAGCCTAGTATTTATTCTAATTAACCACTAAGCTACAGGAACATAAATACACCACCACCGGTTGTCAAGCGATGGTGTGGAGACAAACACAAACACAAAGACACACACAATATATATATATATATATATATATATATATATATATATATATATACATATGCATACATATATATATACATATTTTATATATATATATATATATTTAATATAGATATATATATTTGATAGATAGACACGCCATAATCGGCTGTCAAGCGACAGTGGGGTGGGGGGACAAACACAGACACACATACACATTCATACATACATACATACATACATACATGCATACATGCATACAAACACACACACACACACACACACATATACATATATATATATACATACATACATATATATATATATATATATATATATATATATATACACGGCGGGTTTCTTTCAGTTTCCGTCTACCAAATCCACTCACAAGGCTTTGGTCGGCCTGAGGGTAGAGTAGAAGACACTTGCCAAAGGTAACGCGCAGTGGGACTGAACCCAGAACCATGTGATTGATAAGCAAGCTATTTACCACAGCCACTCTTGCGCCTGTATTATATCTATGCAGTGCCATCCTTCGAAGATGAATAACCCTTCATGTGGTCGCTCAGCTTATTAGAAATAACTATCAAATTTCTTCAAACCACAATCATATTCTTCGGTATTAAAAAAAGAAAAAAATACATTGGACAATGGAGATCTAGCTATACAAAATCTTGGGATGATCACGGTTGGAATGTCTTTGTTCATAGTATTATCTGTCCGCTAAATCAAGCCTGATTTAGAATTTAAATAACATCACTCTGTGACGAGATCGAACGCCCGAAACGTTTGGTCTTTTTCCCCCACCCCACCCCCACCTGTTCCTCACGGCAAACCAACTGATTCAACTTTTTAAGTGTTTATAATTTAAACCAGTTCACCGAATGTAATTCACCGCTAAAGTACAACTTCACCACCGTAACATCTTCTATCGAATAGACGAATGTTACTATTTCCTATAAAATAGAGTTTAGGAAATCATCTTAATAACATAGCACGATAAAAAGTCATTTGTAAAAATAGTACGCCATTATTTCAAATAGAAACTTTTGTCTGAGAGAAAGCAGATTGGTTTTATTATTATTATTACCATTACTACTACTACTACTACTACTACTACTACTACTACTATTATTATTATTATTATTAGCTTACAATCTCTGCGGTTTTATAATAGCATTATATCTCTCGTCTGGTGCAGTAAATTTCTTCTATTGGAATTCTATTTTTAGATGTTATGCATAGATAATAAAACGGTGAATATGGCCCGGAGATACAGCTATCAACTATTCTGTTGAACAATAATCGGTTCGATTGCCGTCATCATCCCAGCATCACCCCTATGGACATGGAGTTTAGAACTCAAACAGCCTAAGCTAATTGTACGAATGTATGTATCACGTATTTGTATAGTTCTCCGTTATAAGCAATGACAATCATAAACAACTAAAAAAATATTTAATTACTTTAATTAATTTCCGGCAGGATGTATAATTTACTTATAAAGAGAAAGAAACTGCTGTTATAGCTTGTATTAGATATTCTACTCGAAGACCAGGTTTTCGGTTAAGATTTGAATATGTTAGGAAAATCGTCAATGTGGGAAATTCTGTCTGTGGGTGTGTTTGTTTGCGGAGTTGTTAGCTAACTCCTCCTACATCGTTTAATCGATTTTGATGAAATTTGACACGTGAGTAGAACTCATGTCTGGAAACCTCATGGCATACTCAGATTGTTGAAAAGAAATCGATAATTACAAATCAGCGGCCAATTGAAAAAAAATCAATAGGAGTTTTGAATGGGAATTTCCACAAGGAAGAAGTTTCTTTGTAATAACTTCTGCATTTCTCAACCGATTCGCTTCAAATTTGAGATACAGGTGGAAAATGTTACGAGGATGATTATCAAGGAAAAATATTTTACTTAGGCTGTAAGGTGAGGACAAAAAGCCACATAAAAACGTTGTTTTCAATTTGATTGCGACTTTTTATTCACTCAATAACTTTTGTATTTTAACATCCAATTCACTTCAAATTTCCGACAATCTCTCCCTCCTTCAGCTGACAGTTTTTTAAACTTTTTCGCGACGGAAAAGACGCCTTTTGTGGCAGTTATAACGAAATTGCTTTATTATATCAGAGTAATAAGGTGTTTAAATAGCTACTGAGAACATCTTTACCCCCGGGAATTACCAGGTACACCAGTTAGTATACAATAAACAGGTATTTAATCGACTTCCGCTAGGGGATATCATTTACTTGTAGAGACGTGTATTTGATACACTACTCAAAGACAAAGTTTTCGGTTGAAGTCTTAGAATTAAGTATGCTATGTTACTCCTTGGCATTGTTATAAGCAGTGAGAATCATATACAATTCACAAATTTTACGCTAACTTCCGGTTGATGATATCATTCACTCGTAGAAGCATAACGAGAGAGAGAGAGAGGGGGGAGGGGAGAGAGAGAGAGAGAGAGAGAGAGAAAGCTTGTATAACTTGTATTATATAGACAACCCAAAGAGAAAGTTTTCGGTGGAGAACTTAGAAATAAACGTGTTGTGAGACTCATAAGCGACATCAAATATTATAGAAACTGGATGTGATGAGAGCAGATGCTGTTTCTCTTGTTTAGCACTAGGTTGCTCCAGTTGGCGCAGATCTGTTATCACAAGCGTTCCCGGCATGGTCATCTCAGGTTTATTGTATCTTGAGATGTCATGGTATTGAGTACTACATTATTTGATGTAGTATACGTGACCATCGTCTTTTACGTCAGTAATGTGTGATCGAAGCGGAATTCGGCCGCTATTTTCAGTAGGATGAATGAGCTCATAGAAGCTACTTTGAACTTAATTATATCGATCACCAACACAGAGATCTGATCAATATCACCTTATCGATTTGGCCATCGGTGACTCTTCGCTAATGATGTCATAGTCATGACAATGATGAAAGCGAGCTGCAGCTGCTGCTGCTGATAATGATAATGATGATGATGATGTTGATGATGATGATGATGATGATGATGATGAGGATGATGATGGCGACGACGACGACGACGACGACAATGAAGACGACAATGATGATGATGATGATGATGATGATGATGATGATGATCACGATCATGATGATAATGACGGTGATGCTGCTGATGATGATGGTAGTGGTGATGGTGGTGGTGGTGGTGGAGGTGATGATGATGATTGTGATAGTGGGGATGTTGATGATGTTGATGGTGTTGACAGTGATGGTGGTGGCGGTGATGATGAAGTTGATGATGATGGTGGTGGTGGTGATGATGATGATGATGATGATGATGATGACGACGATGATGATGATGACGATGATGGTGATGACGATGATGATGATGACTATGATGACGATGGTGACAAAGATGATGATGATCACGATGATGAGGAGGATGGTTTTGGTGTTGATAGTGGTGATGTTGATGTTGATGGTGTTGACGGTGATAGCGGTGATGTTGGGAGAAGGGGAAGAGGGATCTGATTTTCTTGTTCATGGTAATCGCGGTCGCGGTGATGGCGGCGGCAATGTTCTTTATTTGAAGTCGAGCAATGGACGAACAATCTAACTAAACTGTGTAAACTTCTTTATATTGTACCCGCAGACTTAAAAGTATGGAATATGAAGTGACCGACATCAACAATGGCTCCCGACGGCTTATTTACATATTACAGAGTAACGACATAAGAGTCGGAGACTCGGAGATATTGTTTGAGCGCCATATTGCTGCAGCTTCCGTTAAAGGCAAAATCGATACCTATGACGTATAACTAAACTGCAATCATCCTAGATTTACGCGCATTTCTTGTTAGAGAGGAAGACCGCCACGTTTTTAAGCTCCTGAAGAGAAACAGTGGATATGCGATGAGCCATTGCACCAGTTATTGAGTACTGCTTCAAAAGGAGAAGATAACAGAGAGATTCTATTCGGGAAGTAACTAAGAGTCGTTCATTGACATTGACGACACAAGGAAGAGGAAGCAGAAGTGGGAGAGAGAGAGGGGCATGAATAGGAAGAGGGAGCAGGTGGAGTGAAAGGGAGAGAGAGGAGGAAAGGGGAGAAGGGGAGAGGGGGAGAAAGACGGAGGGAGCGAAGTGGGAGGGTAGAAGAAGAGGAGGAAAGGGCAGGAGCGAAGGGGAAGGCGTACACGGAGGAGAGAGGAGGAGTGGGTGGAGGAGGTAAAGGAGGAGAGGAAAGAGAAGGAGAGGAAAGAGAAGGAGAGGAAAGAGGAGAGGAAAGAGAAGGAGAGGAAAGAGAAGGAGAGGAAGAGAGGGAACGGGAGATTGAGCAGGAGAGAGAGTTAGAAAGAGAATGAGGAAGGAGGACAGGAAGGAAGGAAGGAAGGAAGGAAGGAAGGAAGGAAGGAAGGAAGGAAGGAAGGAAGGAAGGAAGGAAGGAAGGAAGGAAGTGGGGAAGAGAAGGAAGGAAGGAAGGAAGGAAGTGGGGAAGAGAAGGAAGGAAGGAAGGAAGGAAGGAAGGACGGAAGGAAGGAAGGAAGGAAGTGGGGAAGAGAAGGAAGGAAGGAAGGAAGGAAGGAAGGAAGGAAGGAAGGAGGAGGAGAGGAAATAAGGAAGGAAGAGGAGATGGAAGAAAGAGGGCGAAGAGAGGGAGGAAGGAGGAAGAGGGTATGAGGAGGAAAGTGGAAGGAAGAGGAGAGGGCGGAAGGAGGAGGAAGAAGAGGGGAAGGAAGAGAGAGTGGAGAGGGACGAGAGGGAGAGGAGGAGGAGGCAGTTTTGAACATATGACCAGGAAACTGATTCTAAACTCCTCCCGGTATTTCACCAAGGATTCTATGGACCCACAAACGTTCG
>NC_142930.1:129058225-129073225 GCF_046866305.1 Octopus bimaculoides
AACCTGAAGAAACATTTGGAAGCTTTAGAAATAGCCTACAATCTAGGTGTATTGTAAAAATCAAGATCACTTGCAACTGCACACATATTACATAAAGTACTGTCTGCCTGGGGTTCTTGTTGTAACTTGACAGACAGTACAAACCTCCGGTAGACACAATATCTTCAATCAACAACATCACGACATGGATACTGTGCGGCGTCGTAAATAATGACAATAATAATGATAATAATAATAATAATAATAATAATAATAATAATAATAATAATAATAATAAATGCCCTGATGCAGTGGCTCTCATGGCTTCTGACCTTAATTGATTGGAAGTGTTATCATGTACATTGTTTTGTCATGGTATAAAAAGATGGGCTACAGCAAATATTCTGCTCAATACCACAGATTTGCTTGTCAGTTGTTTGACTTTAACCAGTTGACAATTCCCTTGGTGGCTGACGATATGTGCATCTCTGATCATGAGCAGAAGTAGTTGGGGAGCATCATAGCCATGTGTTGAGAGGAATTCTTTGGGGTCTGAATAATTCACCTTTGGAAACATGGATGCTTTGTTCAACTTCCTTAAACAAACCTTATTCAGAGAGTTTTTGAGCGGATGGGCTACTCGACCTGAAGAAAATTCTAACTGGGCCCCACCTGCGAGGTCATGCACTGTTTATCTTGATATGAGATCACCATGTCGAGCACATATGGTTGTGATGCATGTGCCTGGTGTACCCTTATCAGACAGGTGATCATGACGGGTATACTGGGCTTCACTTTGATGGCATGCACTGCTCTCTCAATAATAATAATAATAATAATAATAATAATAATAATAATAATAATATTGATAATAATAATAATAATAATAATAATAATAATAATAATAATAATATTGATAATAATAATAATAATAATAATAATAATAATAATAATAATAATAATAATGATAATAATAATGATGATGATGATGATGATGATGATGATGATAATAATAATAATAATAAGCTGAGCAGGCATAAAGATCTTGAAATAGAAATTGGCAAAATGTGGAACCTTAAGACTAAAACAATACCCGTTGTCATGGGTGCCCTAAGAATGATAGCAAAAGATGTTGATTGCTAGCTAGCTCAGATACCAGGAAATCCAAAAATGGAAGTAATTTAAAAAATAGTGCTCATGGGAACTGCCCATATCCTACATAAAATATTGTCTATGTAATCTCAAGAGTATTTTAATAGGGAAAAAAGTGTCAAAGTACTTTTTAATGTATTTAACAGCAAATACGTTTTACTGCCACCTTAACATCAGACTATCATCTTAGAATCAAATTACTTTTAAAACAAGCTTCTAATTTACTTACGTTATGACACACATTCTAAAGAACGATGGTTTACGCAAAACTAGATGTGTACCCTAGTCATAACACCAACTTGAACTTCTAACTTGTCTCTTGAGGTCTCTGGGTGAAACTTGGAGTCAACTTGTACAAATATAAAGCAAACGCTAAACATATGCATACAATAATAATAATAATAATAATAATAATAATAATAATAATAATAATAATAATAATAATAATAATTATTATTATTATTATTATTATTATTATTATTATTATTATTATTATTATTATTATTATCCTTTCTGTTATAGGCATAGGACTTGAATTTTGGGGAAGGGATGAAGTCGATTACATCGACCCCAATATTCCACTAATACTTAATTAATCGACCCCGAGAGGATGAAAGGTAAAGTCGACCTCGGCCGAATTTGAACTCAGAAAGTGAAGGCAAAATAATAATAATAATAATAATAATAATAATAATAATAATAATAATAATAATAATAATAATAATAATAATAATAACAAGGGTACTAATAATAATAATATTTAAAATGCGCCCAAAGATCTGAGTCTAACGTGTCTACATATCATTGCAAACGTTTCCTTTAGTGCTTCTTTACATCGAGAGCTTCATCATCTCCATGAAGTGAATCTAGTACTATGTAAACTATGCCAAGCTCAGGTGGGTAGTACGATGCAGCACTTCCGGTTTACACAAAGCCGCCATCATATTCGCTCGTTACTGTTACTTGTGTATGCCAAAAATTCTGCATTACCTCTCCTGCTGCGCGGACGGACTACTTTGGAGGATCGCTTTCAAATGGAATAGCGGAATGGTGAATAGACTTAATCAGACATTCTCAACGAACGAAACCTTTTCCCCCATCACCGCTCATATATGACGTACACACACTCGCACGCACGCTCACTCACACAGATATACTCTCACACTGACACATTCATATACTTTCCCAAACGTATTTCCAAATATGCGTGTGCGTGCGGGTGTATGTGGGAGTATGTGTGTGGGCATGCATCTCGGTACGTATTTATATATATATATATATATATATATATATATATATATATATATATATATATATATATATATATATATATATATATATATATATATATATATATACATACATATAACGTTTGTATTACGTGTAAACTTTCATATATGTATATATATATATATATATATATATATATATATATATATATATATATATGCATATATATATATGCGTGTGTGTGTGTGTGTGTGTATGTATACATGTGTGTATGTATGCATTTATAGACAAACTTATACGTATGTTTATCTGTACATGTATGTGTGTGAATATTGTTACATATACATACAAGCATAGGCACAATCACGTGTTTACATCATGGAATATGCTTATGCGAGTGTATGGGGGTATATATGTTTATAGATGAGTGTGTGTTTGTGTGTACATGTACCCATGTGTGTCTGTTTGAGTGTTTATTCATATGTAACGTTTATACTCCTGCAAAATTAAACATATTTGTTGATTTACACAATTTGCAAAGCACACACCAACGCCTATATATGTGTATAAACAATATATATATATATATATATATATATATATATACATATATATATATATATATATATATATATATGTATGTATATGAATATATATATACGTATGTATATATCATATATGTATATATACATGCATACATACGTATTGGTATATTTTATATGTATCTATGTATACACACACACACACACACACATATATATATATATATAAATATATATATATATATATATATATATATATATATATATATATATATACATATACAAATTCATATATGCATATATATATAGATATGTATATATGTGTGTGTGTGTGTGTGTGTATACGTACATTTAAGCAAACTTTCATAAATATGTATATGTACCTATCTAGATTATATATATATATATGTATATACATATATATGTGTGTGTGTGCATGTGTGTGTATTTATACGTATGCATATATATATGTATACATATACAAATTCATATATGCATATATATAGATATATATACATGTATGTGTATGTGTCTGTGTGCGTGTATACGTACATTTAAGCAAACATTCATAAATACGTATATATACCTATCTATCTTTATTATATATGTATGTGTGTGTGTGTGTGTTTGTGTGTGTGCATTTGTGTGTGTGTGTGTGTTTGTGTGTGTGCGCATACGTAACCGTTTACAATTTCATTTCTATTTGAATTATGTTTCTGCTTCGTCTTCGATGAAAGCAATGAAAAATGCATTAAGATTATTTCCCATACATTGTCAACTTTATATATTTAGTTCTTTCTGCTTTAGCCATCACTGAATGAATAGAATTGTACGTTTAATAAGCTTGCTTAATTAGAACACAAATAAAAGTGCCTCCATGAGTATACACAATCGTACACACCCATATATCTACGTATAAACACATACATATGTAGATATATATGTTCATAAATATATTTACATATATATTTGTTTGTTTATATCTACTGTTAGACACACATGCACCCGCGCATACATATAGTTATATAATAGCGCACAACACATGTGACTTCGGGTTTTAAGTATAGACTATCTAACGCTTCGGCTCAACTCTACAGCGCAGAGTCCCTTAAGAGCAGATCATTGCGGAATCAGAGCCTATGTATTATTGCGCACGTACAAGAACACAAAATCGAACTGACATGCGCACAAACACCTCTGCATGTTCGTGTATATATACATATACATAAACACACTTACACACACGTATATATTTATACATGTATATACAATATATGTGTGTAATTATAGGTGCAGGCCTGACTGGTAGCACGCTTGTTTTCGAGCCACATAACTCCGGAATCAGTCCCACTGCGTGACACCTTGGGCAAGTGTCTTCTACTATAGCCTCAGACCGAACAAAGCTTTGTGACTGGATTTGGTAAACGGAAACTGAAAGAATCCCGTCGTACTTATATATATATATATATATATATGATTAGATTTGGTAGACGTAAACTGAATGAAGCCTGTCGTATATATATACACCTATAATGTGCCTCCTAGTAGGGTAGGGCGAATTATATAAAATGAGAAAGGTGAAAAGAGTATTAGTGTGAAGGAAATATGGTGACAGAGTGCGGGTAACTGATACCAGGTAAGGGGAGAATAGCCTTGTCTAAGTGACAAATATGGAGTGGCAATGAGGTGTTACGTTAATACAGCTGTTATATACACGTCATGCTGTATACGTACTTTCGTAAATACATAGATACATGCAAACACACATACATACATATATACATACATACATACATACATACACACACACTCATGCACATAATTACCTTTTATAACGCAGAGGAAGGAGAAAGAGGTGGGTGTGAGGAATACGTAGTTTTAAGGAGAGAGCGGGTAGGTGTATTTTCTGTTGTCCATCGTAAAGAAACACTCGCATACAGAGACGCACACATACATATCTACATATATATATATATAAGGGAGTTGGACAAAATAATGGGAACACATTAGAATTTCAAACAAATTTATTTAATATGGGGTAGGACCGACTTTGGCAGTAATTACAGCTTGAAGTCTATGAGATATGGACTTGTAAAAAGTTTGAATTGTTTCCAAAAGAATTTTTGTCCATTCTTTAGCTAAAACAGTCTCCAGTTCTTGTAGTGATGATGGTTGAGGATATTGACTCCTTACTAGCTTTTCTAAAATGCACCATAAATGTTCAATAATATTGAGATCTGGGGACAGTGGTGGTCAGATAAGATGTTCAACTTCACTAGAATGTTCCTCGAGCCATTTAGTAACAACTTTAGCTCTGTGAATTGTTGCATTATCCTCCTGAAAGATTGCGTTTCTCTCCAGAAACAGTTCCGCAACCATAGGATGAATTTGATCAGATAAAATGCTTAAATAATCTTGATTATTAATTTTGCCATGAAGGGAAACCATTGCGCCGGCGGATTTCCAAGATATAGCCCCCCCCCACTCCCCACCGATCATCACACATCCTCCTCCATGTTTAACAGTTGAAAGAAGGCAATCTGGGTCAAATGCTTCTTTTGGGTGTCTCCACACATATACACGACCGGTGGTCGGAAATAAGGTAATAGATGACTCGTCCGAGAAAATAACATTCTTCCACTGCTCTAGGGACCAATTCTTTCAGTTTTTATTCCACTCTAAATGTTTTGCAACGTTGGTTTTCTGATTCCAGCCCTCCCGTGAAATCTGGATTTGTTCAACTCCCAGTGAACAGTTTTTGTGGAAACTGGGTTCTCTAGGTGGTGATTAAGCTCTGCAGTAATTTTGAAAGCTGTACTTTTGTGGTCCTTTCTAACAATTTGAGTAAGAGTCCGACGGTCCCAATCTGAAAGTTTTGGTTTCTTCCGAAGTTTTGTTTCGACGAGGAGGTTTTTGCCCTCTTTCTCAAAGGCTGTCCTTATTTTCGAGACAGTTCTTGATGCACCAAAAATCTAGGCTGTTTTCTTTATGCTAGCGCCTGCCATACGAGGACCAACAAGTTGACCTCTTCGATGATATCTTAAAAGAAACAGCAATTTTAGCAAAACATATTAGGCAACACTAATAATAAATCAAGAAGCATAACAATAAACAAGCTTTTGGCAGTTTTATAGATATTTGAATATTATGATGCTATGATGCTAGGTGTTTCCATTATTTTGTCCAAACCCTGTACATATACATGTCTACTATATACCATATATACCATTTTAAATTTGTGATTACCTATGTGTACGTTTGTAAATATGTGTGTGTCTATGTGTCTGTGTCTGTGTCACGTCCTATAATTGTCTATCTCTCTACTTCTGTGTGGTCTTCCCTGTTGCTGTCACATATTTTGACATTTTAAAATGACGTCAAAATTTTCAAATTTGGTATATTGAAATAATTTTCCACATAAAATCAGATTTTGCTATTTATTTATTCCAAAACAGTTGCAGAAAAATGTTGCTGAGGTTTAAATTTGAATTATTTTTACCTAACCAGAAAACAGGATTTGGAGTCTGACATTTTCTGTATGATAGCAGTCTATCACAAAATGAGGGCAAAATCATTAGGAGGCGGAATTTTTATTAAACAAATGAACGCAAAGCATTACGACGACTAAAGTTATAAGAACTCCTGAAGTTTTCCATAAATTTTAATGAATAAAGTCATATGAAACGCTCGAACAGTCGTGTAAATAATTTAAAAAGGAAAAATATCCTGAACGAAGTTTTTTGCCAAAAATTACACAAATTGTCCTGATCAAGAGGCCTATCTGTTGGGAAGACATGGTATGACATGGAATAAACGAAGATTTATATAAAACATTTTATTGTAAAAACTGCCACTCAATATATATATATATATATATATATATATATATATATGCGAGTAAAAATAAATACAAAAAAGGTGGGGTTTTTTGTATGATTGTGCATAGAGGAATATATTATTTTGCTTAAAAGAGCTCCAACACTGTCTGTTTTTTATGTTTTATTTATATTCCTGCAGAACTAATGTGGGGTATAGAATATGGAATATACAATATATAATATGATATACAATATACAATATAAAATAAAATAAAATAAAAATGGATGGCACCATGAAAGAAAGTATTGAATGTAGATGAAATATTGAGTGTTCAATATAAAGGATCAAATATATAAATATATAAATATAAATATATATATATAAAGGCGACTCGAGTTTCAGGGCTATTTCCCTTCGTCATGGCCGGTATGACAGACTTTAACATATCTATATATATATATATATATACTTGATGAGTTAGCTGATCAATTCCCAGATATCAGAGGGGGTCTGTATAGAGATGATTGTCTGCTATTTCTCAGAAATAGTTCAAAACAGCAAGTACAAAGGATAAAAAATAGATTAGTTAGATTTTTTCACAGAATGGGAATGGATATCATTTTTGAGGACAATATATCTGTAGCTAATTTCTTAGACGTTACGCTTGATCTGCATAATAAATCATATAGGCCATATCATAAACCTTTAACTAACCTGAGGTATATCAATAGATCTAGTAATCATCCAAAAGCAATAACAGATAACTTGGTCCATAGTATATCTTTAAGATTGTCCAACCTGTCTGCAAATAATCTGGTTTTTGAAGATGAGGCAAAGTTTTATAACTCCGCTTTGCTGGAAGCAGGATATAATGATAAGGTATACTATATTAAACCAGATTCTGCTTCCTCTATTGAAGATGTTAATAATAATAATATTAATAAAATTGATAATGTGAATAATAGCAATAAGGGTAGTTATAAAACTAACAATAATAATAAGAAGAAGAATAATAAGAATAGTGTTAACCCATTCAGTAAGTTAAAGCATAGGCCAAGATCCAACGATAGTGTACCAGGGGCTGAAAGTAGTAGGCTTAAGTTTTTTTAGGGATAATAATGTAGGTTGTTATTCTAGGAAACAGGATAGTCTATGGTTCATCGTCCCTTATGGGAGGCAAGTAAAATCAAATTTAGTTAGTTTATTCAGGAATGTAGTTAGGAAACATTTCCCAATTAACTCGCTATACTATAAGGTTATTAACGAGCATAAGGTAAGGTTCGGATTTTCAAACACCAAGAATTTGACCCAAATTATCGCCGCTCATAACTTTAAACTTTTATCCTCAAACTCTAGTCATAGTTCTGTTGACATAAACACAGAGGGTAATAATAATAATAATACAGGCAATGGTCGAGATGTTAGTCAAGACCAAAAGGATATGGATAATACCGCTAACTTTGGTAATAAACTAATAGAAATATCTGAAGATAACCCTAATAGAATAAGATTCCTTAGTTCAAATGCTAAAACTAAAAACATTGTCTATAGGTGTAATGTTATAACGGATAAGAAGATTTGGAGTTATATCGGGGCTTCGTCACTTGAGGTCTCGAAACGAATTTCTAATCATTACTCATCCTTTAGGGATAGGAGTAAGCAATATAGTACGGCGCTTAGTAATTTAGTTTGGAAATTGAAGGATGAGAAAAAGGATTACTCCCTTGAATGGTTGTTAGTAGGCAAATCGATGCCGTACGACAAGGGTAAAAGTACTTGTTCGTTATGTAACTTGGAATTATTTTCCATACTTTTTTCCAAGGGTCACCTAGTTAATAAAATAACGTTTAAAGCTTACAGATGTCTACATATGTATAGGCATACGTATGCATTTTATAAATAGGAATTACCGGAATGTGTATAGGCACAAGTACGAAATTAAGGAAGAGGTATATTCATCTCTATATATCTTACTGGAATTAGGTCTGTGGCGCAAATATATGAGTGTATATGTATATGCGTGTAGGTATACATGTGGAGACACGTGAGAGTGTATGTGTGTATATATGTATATATGTGTGTATGGAGACGTATGTGTATGTGTGTACATGTAAACATGTAAACATATATAAGCTTGTGTGTGTGTATGTGCATATGTATCGATGTATATATGGAGGTATAGCTATGTGTATGTATGTACATATGTACGCATGTGTGTATGTGAGTATGTATGCGTATATATGTAAATGTGTGTGTATATCTGTGCGCGTTTATGTGGGTGTATGTGTATCTGTATGTGTGTATATGTATATGCATGCATATGTGAGTGTATATATGTGTTTGTGTGTATATGTGTTTGTGTGTATGGTTATACATAAAAAATACAAATAAAAATATATATTGGTGTGTGTATCTAAGTATAGGTATATGTGTGTGTGGGTGTAGGTGTGGGCATGTGGGTGGTGGTGTACGGTGCGTGGGCGTGGGCGGGTATAATTAATGAATTAATTAAATACACTATCGTTATAGGAAGATCCGATAGGAAATCTTGATGTACATGGGAGAAATTTTTGGCAAGGGATTTTTACGCTGTAAACCGGGCGGTGTACGTCGCTGGATTTCGGTTGACTGGTTTGTTTACATTCTGTAAGAAAATAACGATGGTAGGTTGCGTGCCGTCGATTATTCTTTCACCCTCTTGGATGATGTGTGTGTTTTGCTAATAATAGTATTGGTGATGGCAATAATGCGACCCTGATGAGATGGAGTATCCAGAAATTTGTAATATGTTGTAATTTGTTACAATATTTTACGAGACATCTTATGATGTGGTTTATTTTTCCGGGATACCCTATTGAAATGTGCATAGGTTTGGCTTATTGTGGTTGTTTCTGTTATTATAATTGTTGCTGCAATAAAGTATCTTCAATGCATTGATTTTGAGCTCTATCCTTTAAGAGACATGTATACATATATATATATATATATATATATATATATATATATATATATATATATATATATATATATATATATATATATATATATATTATAAATATATGTATATACATGCACACATACATATCTGCATATACATATCTGTATATACATATATACACATACATTTTTGTATATATATATATCAATTTTATATTTCTGTTAGTTACTGGTAATTTAATATTATAGTTTGTAGTGGTGATATGTTAATGAATATGTAGTGTTTTATTATTAAATGATGAAATATTGTATTTCCCTCATAATTATTATATAATTAGCTGTTTGTTTTGTTTCGGAGAGATTTATATAATGCTTTAATTTCTTTATTATAGTTGTAACTATGGAAGACTGGCGGGATTATTATTTGTTTGGACTTAAAGATTGGTTGTTATTAAGCATATAATTTAGTTATTGCAGGTTTACTATTAATACCGATACAATGTACATTCGTTTATGTGTTTCTTTGTTGTAGTTTTATTAAAGTTAGTGTTTAATCCTGCCTATAATTTAATGAATGTGGTTATTAAGCTTTCACATTTATATTATACTATGGAAGACGGTAGGGAATATAATTTTTGTATGACTTAAGGGATTGATCGCTGTTTGGTTACGTATTTCGGAGTTGGTTGTTAATTTACTTATTGAATTTATTTATCGATACGGTTGTACATAGGGTAAATGTGTTTGAAAGTTGTGGTTTCTTTGGTATGTTTGTTCCCAAACAACACTTATTTTAGTGCTTTCGACCCCTGCCAGATTGAACAGTACTGCCCAAGTGTCGAAACCATAATGATATCCGTAGGGCAGCTGATGATGGAGGTATGTTGGATTGTTGGCACTGCTGTTTTGCATAAATGAAATAGTATTATAACACATCCTTTGATATATATATATATATATACAAACAATATGCTCAGTATAGAAAACATATAGTGTCGTAAGACTTAAACATTGCTTTTTCACAAAATGGAAAAATAGTTTCACCATTCCATTTCTTTTTACATTAGCAACAGTTTCAGCTGAACAATAATACTTTGTTGAGTGCATAAAATCGTAACTCCATGCACGTATGATATTTTCAGTCGTATGTGGAACTTACAACACTTTTGAAAAATGTTAAACCGTTGTACTACACTTTGACAGTTTTCATCTGGAGCAGCTGGAGATACGATAGTTTGACCAAAAGAACCAGCTATGGCAAGCAAAATTAGATAGTAAAAAAAAAAAACGCATTTGGACATGCGACGGTATAACATAATAGCTACGATATCTTGTGTAGCGTTACGCTTCAACCTGGATCAAAGGAGCTTTTCATGCTGGAAATAGCAACCAAATATTCCTCAAATCACGACTCAACGTCGTAGAAAGGTGAGTAAATAAGGTGAATGATATGTTTCAGGTGGGAAGAAGGGATGCTGCTCTGGGGCTTGGATAGCGACCATATGTTTAAGTATTATTGATATTGAAACAAAAACAAACAAGAAAAACTTATTCAACATACTTTGTAAACTTCCATTTCTGTTGAAGTTTCATATATTTCGAATGATATATTTTTAAGCAACAGAGGGGAAGCGTGTGAGTGTAAAGAAGACAAATAGTTGGATAGATAGTAAGAGAGGAAGAGGAAGAGAGAGAGAACAAGAAAGGTGAGGGAAGGAGAGCCAGACTGTAAGAAAGACAGATAATGATATGGAGAAAGAAGTGGGGAAAGAGAATGTTTATTATAAATAGCAGAGAGGGGAGGAACGGAAAATTTAGAAAGACTAAAGGAAGGAGGGGGAATGAGAGGGTGAATAAAAGTAAGTGAGATCAAACAAGTGCAGGGCTATTGTACGACTTCTTTATGATAATTAAATAGTAGAAGCAAGGGATAGAGATTGCATGCCATTTATTGGTTCTAAAAGATATAGAAGTTAGAAAAACAAGTATGGATAGAGGGAGACAGGCAGATAAAGAACGAGAGAGTTAAATAGATGAATGAAGAGAATAAAAGAAGAATGGAAAGAAAGAGATGAAGAAAGAGAGAGGAAGTGAGAGTGTGCTTCAGGAAAAAGGTAGAGGCTGGGAAAGAGTAAAAACCAGGCAAGAAAAAGAAAAAAAACGTTACTAAGAATCGCAAAAGAAAATTGGAAATGATATATATTTATACAGGAGAAAAAAAAAACAGAAAAGAAAAATGCTTGACAGAAAATAAATCCACGTTACTATTTAAGCAGATATATAAAGTTTAGTGATAAAAGTTGTAATTAAAACTAATTAACGCAGTTACTAATAAACAAATAAATGTATATAATACTCAAACTTATGTTAGTTAGAGAGAAAAGAAAAAGAAAAAAAAAGCAATTACAATTAACGGAAGAAAATAGAATTCCAAAAGGAAATATACGTAGTACATATATCCATAGTATATATATATATATATATATATATATATATATATATATATATATATATATATGTACGTATGTGTGTGTGTGTGTAGGGATTATATATATAATCATTTATATATACATATATATATATGTGTGCGTGCGTGTATGTATACATATACATACACACACATATATGTATATATACATATACACACACACATATACATCCGCATACATGTATATGAGTGTGCGTTTCCGCATGTCGAAGTATGTTTCCGTTGATTCAGATATATAATTATTTTCTTTATATAATCTCTAATTTTCCTGCTGATAGAAAAATTTAGAATTAAATTAAAAAGTCGATATCTCTAATAAACGCATACATATATACATACACACACACACACACACACACACACACACACACACACACACACACACACACACACACACATATATATATATATATATATATATATATATATATATATATATATATATATATATATATATATATATATACTTTTATATAACAAAATTTTACAAAATATGTAGTATCTGTTAACAGTCTTAGCAAAAAGCTCACAGGTGAGTTTTTGTATATATATATATATATATATATATATATATATATATATATATATGTGTCTCTTATAAGATAGCGATTTTGAGCTCTATCTTATAAGATATATATATATATATATATATTTATATATATATATATATATATATATATATATATATATATATATGTGTGTATACATATATATACATACACACACACACATAGATTTGCGTGCATGCGTGTATGTATGCATATGCGTATGTATAGTGAATCCGTTAAGTTCACGAAAAAGATCGGATTAACCTTGAAGATATAAAGCCAGAGGATTTAATTCATAGCAAGCTAATGCAAATATTTTCAAATACGAGATGGTATCAAAAAGTTCCCGGACTAGACATGTTTAATAAAAGAATAACTTATTTACTTAAGTTTTAACGCCGTCTCCTTCGAAATAGTTACCTTGCGCAGCAATACTCCGATACCAATGTTCATGCCACTTTTGGAGTCCGGCCTGGAAGTCGTTTTCCGCAAACGAGCCGAGGACTTTCTGCAATTCAATGGTGATCTCGACAACGATATTAAAACGGCGACCTTTGAGCTAACTTTTCATCTTGGGAAAGAGATGGCGAATAAGGTGGGTGCAGTAGCGATGAATTGTTGTTTTTGGCGAGAAACTCACGTGTGATGGGGGCTCGGTGACAGAGCGCATTGTCATCGTAAAGAATCCAATTCTCCGTTCTCCACAGATCCGGTCGCTATCGCCAAATGCCCTCCCTCAAGCGCTTCAAAATGTCGCAGCAAAACTCGATTGACGGTCTGACCCTGAAGGACGAATTCTCGAAGCACAATGCTGCAGATGTCGAAAAGGTAAAAAGACGATGAGCAGGCTCTTGATTGAGCGGCGGTTCTGTCGTGCCTTCTTCGGTCGGGGAGATGAAGGTCTCTTCCATTTTCACGACTGTTGCATCGTCTCAGGGTAGTACCCGTAGACCCAGCTCTCGTCACTAGTGATGGTCTTCGACATGAAGATGAGTCACCAGCGACACGGTGACAGAGATCTTAACAGAGGTCGAGGCAATGTTTTTTCTGCTCAGTGGTTAGCAGGAGGGGGACAAACTTGGCAGAGACATGCCGCATGTGCAATTCAGACGTTAGGATTGCCTGCACAGACCCATATGACAGACCATCAACATCAGAATGTCGTTAATTGTCCTCTAACAATCCTCATGCACAAACACATGAACATTCTCCACATATCCGGGGGGTGACTCTCGTGGCAGGTATTCCAGAACGCTCATCATCTTATTTCTTTACTGCCCACAAGGGGCTGCACACAGAGGGGACAAACAGGGACAGACAAACGGATTAAGTCGATTCTATCGACCTCATTGCAAAACTGGTACTTATTTACTCGACCCCGAAAGAATGAAAGGCAAAGTCGACCTCAGCGGAATTTGAACTCAGAACGTAGCGGCAGACGAAATACCGCTAAGCATTTCACCCGGCGTGCTAACGTTGCTGCCAGCTCACCGCCTTCTTTTACAGCACCTAGGTTTCCCAAGTGGTCACCCATCTAAGTGCTAACTAGGCTCGACGTTGCTTAACAATCGTGTCGTTGGCGAGAAGAGACTCAATAGATCGCAGTGTGGTAGCTGCTCTACGAAGCAAGTCACTCCGAACGGGAAGTCGAGTCGTATGCAAGCGATCCTTTTCGTCTCGATCTTTTCGAACAAGTCGGGCGGGACGTCGATGACGACGACGACGGCGGGACCGCCGCCGCCGTCACCACCGATGTCCCATCATTTGTCAGGAACGTTATTCCGCTTTTGAAGCGACCGTGCCACTCAAAACATTGCGTACGACCCATTGCCTCATCGCCGTAAGCTTGCTGAAGCATGCTTATTTTCTGTGTAGCAGACCTTCCAAGTTTAACGCAAAATTTCACGTTGGCTCTTTGTTCCAACTTCCTGTCCATGATAAAATCGCAGACTACAGCATAAACGTGATCACAAAAACACAAATATCACAATTTGCGAAGTAAACACAGCGATGTGACTCGGTACAATGCATCAAGGAAGGTCACTGCTAGCTCTCACAGTGCATGCAACTAGGTGCTGCCATCTATTGGCGCGCTACAGAACTAGTCCGGGAACTTTTTGATAGCATTTCGTATACATGAATATCTATGAATTAGATTGAATTGAACCAGTTTCAGCTCACGTGCTGTGTACTCCATCTGATGAGAGATAAATATTATTTAATAGACACACTGTGGAGGCGCCATGGCCCAGTGGTTAGGGCAGCGGACTCTCGGTCATAGGATCGTTGTTTCGATTCTCAGACC
>NC_142930.1:129075725-129080725 GCF_046866305.1 Octopus bimaculoides
ATGTATGCATGAATGTATGTACACGTGGAGATTTGTATGTTTGTATGTATGTATGTATGTGTGTATGCGTGCAGATTTGTATGCTTGTATGTAAGTATGTATGCATGTATGTTTATATGTGTGTATGTTTGTATGTATGTATGTGCATATTATGTAGATATGTTTGTATGCATGAATGTATGTATAAGTGCAGATCTGTATGCTTGTATGTATGTATGTATCCATGTATGTGTGTATGCGTGCAGATTTGCATGCTTGTATGTATGTATGCATGTATGTTTGTATGTGTGTATGTATGTATGTTTGTATATATGTATATATGTATGTGTGTGTATGTGTGAGAGAGAAAGACAGGTAGAGACAGAGAGACTATATTATGAAATGATAAGGTGGATAGGTGAAAATAACAGTGTTGCGTGGCGTGTGGTTATGTTCCTGAATGAACGAGAGAGTGGGAGTGATAAAATGTGTCTGACTATGTCATTGAACGAACATGAGAATGAGCAGGAGGAAAGACTGAACAGAGATAAAAAGAATAGCGACTTTATTAGAGATTGATGAATGAAGGAGTGAAAGGGGGAGTAGGAGGAAAGATGAAAAAATAATCGATAAATCAGCTACACTAACTAACAAAGAAGAATTCGATCTCTTTTTAAAGAGCTTAGTTATTCAAATTGGAGACTCTATTTAAAACGGCGTACTATTCATTAAAATTGACTGTGTACTTTCTGTAATCATCAACCGCGCTTGCTAGAGACTATGGAGTTACTTCGCGCTGAAGTTCAGTTTCAGCCATGTTGGGTTTTATTTGTGTGTCTGTCTATGTGTGTATATGTAAGTGTGCGTGTGAATGGGTGCATGTGTGTGTGCGCGTATGAATACATGGACACGTATGTAATGATAGACAGAGAGGAATAGAGAATGACAGACACAAAGACATGCACACAGGCACATATATATATATATACACATATATACACACACACGTGTATGTATAAATATATATTTGTTTATATATGTATATGTGCAAATGTAGATAGATAGATAGATAGATAGATAGACTGATTGTTTGTTTAATTGATTGATTGATTGATTGATTGATAGACAGACAGACAGACAGACAGACAGACAGACAGATAGACTGGCAGGTAGATTGTTACATAGATAGATAGATAAAGAGCTAGATAAATAGATAGACGCACGGACAGACTGACAGGTAGGTAAACAGAGGGACTGACAGACAGACAGCAGACAAGCAGACGGACAGACAGACAGGCAGGTAGATAGATAGATAGATTGAAAGACAGACAGGCAGACAGACTGACAGATATATATATATATATATATATATATATATATATATATATATAGATAGATAGATAGATAGATAGATAGATAGATTGACTCACAAACCGATACATATCCTAACAACACCAGACCAGTTGCCTCTTTTCCAGGAACATCTTCCACTTATTTCCATCTCTCTATTACTCAACGTTGTCGTGAAATACAAAAAAAGAAATATCTATAAATTTTACGATTGTTAACTAAATCTTTTGGTTATGAAACATTTCAGCCATATATACACCTACTCATCAATGTAACCATTGATGCAGCGGCAACAAAGAAAAAAACTAGAAAACCTTATTTCGGTTGGTTTTATCCTCTGCAGTCATCAGGTGTATTATTCTGGATGATAACATAGTACCAGACTGGATTCGAAATAAGACAATACTAGAGCTGCTGTTTTTACTGTTGATTAAAACGTAAGGTAATCACGTGATCACGTGATCGACCAGACGAGCAGATGTTATCACAATGAGCTTCGCATCGTTTTGGCTTTTGAACGATGCCACCTCACCGGCTAAACGAGCAGACCAACATTTTCCCCTATCGGAAGGTTAATCAGTCGAAGGGTTATCTCTTCAATATGCTCCGTAGGAGGATTTTTATCATTAAAGATAGTCTCTTTAACAACATACCGTGTTTGATAGCATATACGGTGCAGCTGTCATTCAAAAGATCTCTCAAAAATTTCACCTTATGTCTCATTAACGAAGTTGGGCCTCCCAGAAGTTGATTTTGTACCTGACACCTTTTTTCCTGAATATACACGTTGTTTACTCGCTCATTCAGTTAATAGAACTATTGTTACCTATCTAAGAGAACCGGAATAAACCTTGATTTAAATCTTGAAGACCGTTTTAAATAGTTCACAGATTTGGTCGAACAACAAGGTAGTGACTGATGAGCCGAACAGCTTTCAATTAAACATTGCCAAACAACTTTTAATTAGTAATCGTTCCGAACAGCTTTTAATTAATAAAGTTGCGCTGCCAGAGGTTAAAAGACACCGTGTAAATATTGCAATAAAGCTTAATTACAAAAAAGGTGTTTGATTATATTGTTCACTCCTGGTTGCTGAAATCATTCGTGGCATTCCGTCGTTTACGACGACGGAGGTTCCAGTTGATCCGATCAACGGAACAGCCTGCTCGTGAAATTAACGTGAAAGTGGCTGAGCACTCTACAGGCACGTGTACACTTAACGTTGTTCTCGAGGTGATTCAGCATGACACAGAATGTGACAATGCTGGACCTTTGAAATACAGGTACAAGAGAAACAGCAAGAAAGAGTGAGAGAAAGCTGTGGTGAAAGAGTACAGCAGGGTTCGCCACCATCCGCTGCCGGAGCCTCGTAGAGCTTTAAGTGTTTTCACTCAATAAACATTCACAACACCCGGTCTGGGAATCGAAACCACGATCCTACGACTGCGAGTCCGCTGCCCTAACCAGTGGGCCATTGCACCGCTGGAATCATTGCTTATGATAGAAAGTTCCGGCTTCTCTAGCTGCTGTTATGTATAGAATTATTACTAGTACCAACTTTTGCATTCAAGTACAGAGAAAAATCTGCTTCGTTGATATCAAAACCTATAAGATTCTGACATTGAATGAAGGCTTTCACAGGAATAAGGATATCAAGAGACTTTCTCTCGAAGAACCAATCGAGAAAGGAATTTAAAATCCACCTTGATACTCTTTGAGTGTCCTTAAACTCTGACAGCGTGTGCTAAACACCAACTTAAACAAATACCTGGGCTAAGTGTTCAAAACCCACAACCGCTTCTTATGAATGAAAATTAAAACTGATAATGAAGCATTCATATTCTTAAGAAGTTTACTCTCGATGTTCTTGGATGATTGTAATTCAGTAAATATTTGAAAAAGAAACATTGTTATACTATTTTATTATCGTCATTTTATTTGTTCCAGTCATTGGACTGCGGCCATACTGGAGCAACGTCTTGAAGGGTTTAATCGAACAGGGCAACTCCGGTACTTATTTTTATGCCTGATACTAATTCCTTCCCTTTTTCACCGAATTACTAAGCTACGGGGACGTCAAAGAACCAACACCGGTTGTCTAGTGGTGTGGGTATGACAAAATCTGATACTAAGACATACATACACATACACAAATGGATGGACTTCCGCAGACTTTCTTTGCTTTTGTCGACTAAATTCTCTCACAAGCCATTGGTCGGCCGGGGGCAATAGCAGAATATGCTAGTTCAAGGTGCTGCGCAGTGGGGCTGAACCCGAAACTACCTAGTTGCAGTCGTGCATCTTAATCACTTACCCAACATTGATCAAATATGTGACAACCGATTATAACAAATAATCCTTTTTACCATAAGTACAGAGCATGAAATTTATGGAGTGGGGATTAGACGATTACATCGACCCCAGTGTTTCATTGGTACTTAATTTATCGACCCCGAAAGGATGAAAGATAAAGTCAACCTTGGCGGAATTTGAACCCAGAACGTAGCGACGGGCGAAATACTTGTAAGCATTTTGTCCAGTGTGCTAACGATTCTGCCAGTTCGCCGCCTTTTATCATCGAATTATGCCGTTGATCTCGATTCAGTGTTTAAGGTAAGTCAACCGTTGAGTGTTCAACTCAATTTTTAAATTGTAACGAAAAGGGTCCAACACTAACTGCCAAAACTAGATTTGAATTTTCATTGTACCGCATACTTTAATGTTTTATAGGAGCTTCTTTGACTCACGTAGACATAATACTGGTTTCCAATTTTGGCACAAGGCCAGCAATTCCGAGGAAAGGGGCACGTCGATTGCATCTACCGCATTGTACCGGCCTTTACCAGCCTCTGAGGAATTTGAACACAGACCGTAAACACAGGTGAAATACCGCTAAACATTTCGCCCGGCGTGCTAACGTTCTGCCAGTTCGTCACCTTAATAAGATTGTGGAATCTTTTCTACTCTAGGCACAAGACCCGAAACTTTTGGGGAGCGAGGTCAGTCGATTAGATCGACCCCAGCACTCAACTGGTACTTAATTTATCGACCTCGAAAGGATAAAAGGTTAAGTCGACTTCGGCGGAGTTTGAACTCAGAACATAACGGCAAACGAAATAACGCTAAGCATTTTGCCCGCTGTGCTAACGTTTCTGCCAATTCGCCACTTTAATAAGATTGTATAATCTTTTCTACTCTAGGCACAAGGCCCAAAACATTTGGGGAGGGTTGTCAGTCGATTAGATCGACCCCAGCGGTCAACAGGTACTTAGTTTATCGACCCCGAAAGGATAAAAGAGAAAGTCGATCTCGATGGAATTTGAACTCAGAGCGTAAAGACAGACGAAATACCGCTAAGCATTTCGCTCGATGTGCTAATGTTTCTGCCAGTCCACCTGCCTTTATCACGTAGACATAATATTAGACGTCGGTAAAGCGGCGAGCTGGCAGAATCGTTAGCACATGGAGTGAAATGCTTAGCGGTATTTCGTCTGTCTATCTTCGCATTTTGAGTTCAAATTCCACCGAAGTCGATTTTACCTTCTTTGAAATCGATCCCTTCTGGGTCGATAAAAATAAGTACGAAATGAGTACTGCCAAAATTTGAAACCAATTCTAAGCGTCGTTGTAGATACGGTTGGAACGTCTAATTATCGTAAGTCTAAAGGTCG
>NC_142930.1:129085725-129100725 GCF_046866305.1 Octopus bimaculoides
AAAATTTCCCATCAACGACTAATTACAATGGAAAATAAGTATTTTACATTATGCTTTTGACTTTGAAATTCTGGCTATTTCATTTGTATTCCTCAAAATAATTTTTGTTTAACTTAAACAAACAGAATTACTTTTCGTATGTAGTTCTCTAATAGTTATTAGAATTTCAGATTTTACCATGTTTTCGTTATCATGTACGTAATTTCGGTTTCTCTTTTTTTTTTTTTTTTGGTAATTTTGTGTATTTCTGGAATTTTATAAATTTTCTCCTTCATAATGACGTTTTAATATTTTCAGAAATGTTTAGTTGGTTAAGAACTGGTTAAACTAAGTCTTGTTTACATCTCAACAAGGAAACAATTTCAAATTAAAGAAGGAAGGATTAAATACAACTGATTTTAAATAAATCTGTTTTTAAATGTATATTTACATCGAAATACAGTAAAATATTCTTGTATTATACAAATATCACACACTGCGATATTCTAAATAATCACCATATATTCATATACGTAAACAGATCGCACACAGATATATATATATATATATATATATATATATATATATATTAATAGTTATAGTATGACAACAAAAGAATGAATGAGAACTCGATGTTATGTAAATAGAGGAATCTATCTGTAAAATAATATGTGACAATTATTCGGTTGCCATAATAAAACTCCGAGTTTCGGATATCGGGGCGGAAATCTGCTCCCGAAGATTTTTAATTTTGTCCCGCCCGCCTAAGCTCTGTATTTTTGCTGAATTTTTTCCTTTTGTGGTTGTGTCGTTGATGACCTCTTTCTAGCATATTGGATGACTACCTAGTGGTCATCCCTTCTTATACGCATGTATATATATTTATATATATATATATATATATATATATATATATATATATATATATATATATATATATATATATATAAAATCATTTTACTTGTTTCATTTATTAGTCTACTGATATGCTGGGTCACTGGTTACCGCCTTGAAGAATGTTTAGTCAGAATCAAGGTATATTAATAACAAAGGCACCAAAGTAGAGTCGAGGATACAATACCTGTGCATTAACAGTGTGTACTGACACTCACTTCCTTGCTAAAGCATATACAGATTTGTCCTTCTATTTACACATGTATCCACAAGTACAGACCAAATATACCCACCGTGTACGTAAAATCACGCAAGCGTTTACTCCGGCATGCAGCCCACTGTACGCTCAAGAATCAATGCGGGGAAGATATGGGTGTGTGGTGTAGTCAGTCCATTTGTGTTGTTGTTGTTGTTGTTGTTGTTGTTGTTGTTGTTATTATTATGATTATTTTATGTTTGACTTTTGTTTTGCATTTGTACAAGTTGGATCCAAATCTCACCCAGAGACCTCAAGAGACAACAAGTTAGAAGTTCATGTAGGTGTTATGCCTAGGGTACCATATATTTGGATTTGTACAGTTTTGTTCTAGTGAATGTTTAAGAAACCATAAGAAAATTATGTGTTTGTTTTAAAATTTGAGATCACAGAGACAGTATTTTACGTAGGATATGGGCAGTTCCCATGAGCACTATCTTTTGAACTTCAGCCATTTTGGGGTTTCCTGGTATCTGAGCTAGGTAGTAATCAGCCCGTTTCGCTGTCATTCCCAGGGCACCTATGGCAATAGGTATTGTTTTCGTCTTCAGATTCCACATTTTGCTCATTTCTATTTCAAGATCTTTATATTTGCTCAGTTTTTGGTAGGTCTTGACAGATACGTTTATATCGATTGGGACAGTCATATCAATGAGGAGGCATGATTTTTGTCTGAAGTCTTTCAGTATGATGTCTGGCCTATTTGCGTCTATCTTTCTGTCAGTTTGAATGGTGAAGTTCCAGAGGAGTGCAATGTGATCATTTTCAAGTACTGGGGGTGGTTTGTGTTCCCACCAGTTTTTATCATGGGGCAAGTCCAGGTTTTTGCATATTACCCAGTGAATATATTGTGCAGCTCTATCATGCCTGTTGAGATACTCTGTAGGTGCAAGCAGACTGCACATGGAGACAACATGATCGATGGTCTCATTCTGTTGTTGGCATATACGACATAATGGGGAGCTGCCGTTCTTTAATATGTTGGCCTGGTACTTCTTTGTAGGTAGGCATTGATCTTGGGCTGCTATGATAAACCCCTCTGTTTCTGATTTCAGGCCAGAGGCCATTAGCCATTGATGGGTAAGGGTTTTGTCAATATCTGCATTATTCGCTCGCTTTGGGTATTTGCCATTGAGAGGTTTTCCATGCTATTTTTCAGTCATAATATCGATTATTATTATTATTATTATTATTATTATCATTATTATTATTATTATTATTATTATTATTATTATTATTGGTGGTAGTAGTAGTAGTAGTAGTAGTAGTAGTAGTAGTAGTAGTAGTAGTAGTAGTAGTAGAAGAATAGTGGTATATGTGAAAGTGCATGGCTCAGTGGTTAGAGCATCGAGTTTACGATCGTGAGGTTGCATTTTCGATTCCCGGACCAGGCTGCGTACTGTGTTCTTGAGCAAGACATTTTATTTCACGTTGCTCCAGTTGACTCTCCTGTAGAAATGAGTTGCGACATCACTGGTGCCAAGCTTGTATCAGCCCCTTTACCTTTCCCTTGGATAACACTGGTGGCGTAGAGAAGGGGAGGCTGGTGTGCATGGTCGACTGCTGGTCTTCCATAAACTATCATGCTCGGACTTGTGCCTCGGAGGGTAACATTCTAGGTGCAATCCCATGTCATTCATGACCGAAGGGGTTCACTCTAATATGTATGTGTGCGTGTGTGTGTGTGTGTGTTTGTGTGTGCGTGCGTGATCATTACTGCGCGCGAGCAATTAATCCG
The DNA here is from genome assembly GCF_046866305.1 of Octopus bimaculoides. Classification (NCBI taxonomy): domain Eukaryota; kingdom Metazoa; phylum Mollusca; class Cephalopoda; order Octopoda; family Octopodidae; genus Octopus; species Octopus bimaculoides. The sequence continues at coordinate 129,088,593 of NC_142930.1, forward strand.
TCACCGTTACTTGGTCAACATATGTTTTATTTCACCTCACTCCTGGACATGGTCATATCTTTGAGTTCTTTATTTTAAGTGGCTATATATTGCTTCCAAGTGATTGTCCCCCGCCCCGGTAGATAGATAGATAGATAGATAGATACATACATACATACATGCATACATACATACATACATACATAACATACATACATACATACATACATACATACATACATAGAGATATGGATATGAATGTTTCTGTGTATGTGTTTATGTGTTTTTGTATGTATCTGTATGTGTGCTGGCGTAAATAGTAACTAAACACACATGATCCTCAGAAGTGGCATCTTAATTCGTTGAATCAAAGCATTTATTCGCTAACATTGCTGTACGACTAATTAAAAATTAATCAAGGCTACGACCACAGTGTTCGTGGAATAAATAAACAAGAATAATAATTCAACGTATACACACAGCACGACGATAGATGATTATTTATATTGCGGTATTTTATAAGAAACTTAATTTCTTACAGACGAAACCATAGGTCAGGTACGGTCAAATATTGAAAATATGTTTAGTAAAAAAGTACAAGTTACAACTAGAAAATTTATAACATATTGAACGGATAAATTTCCTAAGAAGTAAAACACCAAGGCATTACACAAAAGTCGTCGATACTCTCACACATAAACAGACAACCACACACACACACGCACATATATATATGATGGCTGAAAACTCGTGTTCCACTATTGCTATCGCCTGATCGAAAATCCCTGAAATGCGAAGGCTATTTTTGTGATAATTTTTTTTCATTTTTCAAGCGATGCCTGCGTATAATGATTTTGTTTATGGAAGAAGGAAAGGATTTGCACAAATCCAGTTCCACTCTCCAAACATGGACAGCATAAGCTCGCAAGAACGTGGTTTTGGGTTCACTCCTATTGCGCAGCGTATGCAACTTTTACCATACGGAAACTGAAAGTAGCCCGTCGTGTATATATATATATATATATATATATACACATACATAAAATGTAATTTAGATTCAGGTGAATTAGATACTTAAACTGAGGCACCTTGTTAGGACGAATTTATATGTACATTCAAACAATATTAGGTGAGTATCAAACTCTACATAGAATTTTAAGGGAGTCGCTCGAAACGGCCGTAATGAATTGACACTTAAACATCTTTGTTACTCATTTATATATATAACTACACACGTACATACACACATGTATAGCATCAGGTTGGTCTTAAGTGTTACAAGCAACATCAAATTTAGTGCACTCTGCCGCATGATCGGGCAGCACCACAAATCTTGACTGCTCAATAGGGTGGCTTTTGGATACTTTGTTGGAAGACTTAGAAATTTCTGGTTTCATGCTCAGGTACACATTAACTCTACAAAGATGGGTAGAACTCTAAACCATGGGAAAGGTAGTTAACCGGAGAATATGGATAACTCTAACACAAAAGCCTCAGGCATGTTCATTATATTTCTTTCAAACATTCGCATCAACTTTCTGGCATCAGATTTTCCAAAAGTTGTGGTTGGTAATGGTCGTATAAGGGTAATGATTGGTAAATAAAGGTTAGATAGTGATTTACAGTAATAATAATGTCATATGAACGAGAGAATAAATCAGCGATTACTTATAATTTGTTTAAGAATTTGATGGAATTAATATGGAAAATAGATAACGTTTAAAATAATCAGTCAGAAAGGACCCCAGTCTTATCTACACAGTGCACATGTATGCATCGTGTGTCACATAGCTAGCTAGAGGCGATGGCCTCTTGGAGCTAATCAACAGCAGCATTCGTCCTATTTTCCTGGACTGCCATGTTAGCTTGGCGATAAATTATTAATATTCAGTACCGCTGCCGTAGTCTCCTTTAGAGAGATTTAGAAATATTAATATTTCTATTTTCCGAAAACCAGTGGATGTATTCCACTGAATTTTAGGTAAATAATCCTTCGAACAGACGGTCAGCAGCGACGCTTGGTGGCTTTGGCTACTCTACATTGATAAGGGGCAACAACCCTGAAACTAGTCTGTAGATGTCAAAACAACAAGGGGGAGGTGCTGACCTCGCCTGTTCGAAGGTAATAATTGACACAGGTTCGTGTGTCACATAGCTAGTTAGAGGCAATGGCTTCTTGAAGCTAATCAACGGCACCATTCGTTCTATTTACCTGGACTGCCATGTTAGCTTGGCGATAACTATTAATATCCAGTACCGCTGCCGTAGTCTCCTTTAGAGAGATTCAGAAATATTAATATATATATATATATATATATATATATATATATATATATATATATATATATATATATATATATATATATATATATATGTATATATATATATATATATATATATAAACACATATACACATATATGCATCTCTCTCTTTCACTATCTCACTCTTCCTCTCTCTCTCTCTCTCTCTCTCTCTCTCTCTCTCTCTATATATATATATATATATATATATATATATATATATATATATATAAATATATATACATGCATATATGTATATACATACATGTATACACTCATATGCACACATACACATTTAAGATATAAATTTCTAGGTAATATATATATACGTGACAATATATGCATATATGTAAAAATACACACATGCAACAAATTAAAAGAGTGGCTTATTAGCAGTTAGAACCTAAAGGCAAAATTAATAGACCTCACAAAAGCGACGGAGGGTAGAGACTAGCACCGCTTATGCTAAAATAAATATTAAATTAGCTTCAAAGCCACTAAAGCACTATACTTAATGACTGACAAAGGGAGGTAAGTCCCTAGCGTGTATAACCGTATCGCGATTTCGAATTTTGGTGTAGGCTACCTTGATTCTCATAAGCGGCTCTTGACGCTTAGGGTTAAGCTCAACTTTCTTTGTCAATCTTATAAGAAAAACGGTTGAGAACATTTTAATTTGCTGTTTACACTTTTACCGTTTTGAGAATAAGCACGTTTTCGTACATACATGTACATATATACATTTACACACGCACACACACATACATATATATATATTCAAAGAGTCACACATATACAACTTTATATTGCTTTTTATCAGCAACTTTTTTTCAAATATATTTCATAAGCTTTTTTTTTTCCATATATGGACACTGAATCATAGATAGAAAGAAAGAGAGAGACACAGAGATGTATGTATATGTATTTGTGTGTGTGTGTGCGTGTGTATTTACGTGTGTATACATATATATATATATGTTTGGATGGATGGATGGTTGGATGGATGGATGGATGGATGGATGGATGGATGGATGGATGGATGGACGAATGCATGCATGGATGTATGTACCTATCCGTGCTTATGTGTACGTATGTTTTCGTAAGAATGCATTCAGACATATGCATATATATGTATGTATTTATACACACACACACACACACTTACATGTATGTATCTATGTATGCATATATATATATATATATATATATATATATATATATATATATATATATATATATATATATATACATATTTATATATACTTATGTAAACATATATAGCTATAACATACATTTTATACATATATATATATTTATCGTTATTATTGTTAGGTTTTTTAGATATTAAACATTCTTATGTATTATTTGTCTACACTATTATCATAGGATTTTTATCATATTTTATATATTGATATTCTACACACCAATATATACATAAGTCCATACACAGTATATATATAGATTATATACATACATACAAACTCACTCATTATACAAATATTCACATACGCACGCTTATCAATGAATCTATGTATGTATTTATGAATATAAATATATACATACATACATACATACATACATACATACATACACGCACTCATTCATACACGTTGGAATACATCCATAGATATACGACATACACACAGATACTTAAGGCCGCTGTTAAATGTGTATGAATTTGCGTGTGTGTGTGTAAATGTGTGTGTGTATTTGTGTGTGTGTGCGTGTGCGTGTGTGTATTCGTTAACAAGTTGTCTGACCTAGTCATCCATATTGTTTCTCTTGATCGGTCACCAATATGTCTGAACATAGCAAATCAGTGGTTTTTATTACTTATGTCATTTCATGCCCTGCTACTAATCAAGGAAACTGAACATCTGACACTAACGATTTCATTGATGCTGCTATTGATAAAAGAATTAATTTAGCCTTCATAAACATGAAAGGAATAAAATTTGAATGTTTTATTGTTTGAAGTTTGAAGTTTAAATGTGAAATTTATTTATTTCGTCGTCTTTGTCTTGTACAGAACCTCGCAAAATATTGGAGACGAACAGTGAGGTTTATATCTTATATAAATATATATATCAAAAAACTGTTTAAGTTACTTCAGTGTGAATCGATATTATAGCACAAGTTCTTTGGATCATACTATATATATATATTCATATGTATGTATGCATGTATATTAGTATATGTTTATATTAGTATATATTTATATTTATATATATATATATATATATATATATATATATATATATATATATATATATATATATATGTATGTATGTATGTATGTATGTATGGTTGTATTTATTTATGTATGTATGTATGTGTAGACGTATGTATGAAAACTTTCCAATATATATTTGAATATTATAGTTCACTACATTTATACCATTTCATATCATACCTATCTAGATATATCTGTTGGTCTGTGTGTCAGTTTGTCTGCCTGTCTGTAAATCTATTGACTTCTCTCTCAGCCTCTAACTCTGTATACATGTGTGTGTGTGTCTGTGTGTGTTTGTGTGTGTGCACACGTGTATGTGTATATGTGTATATGTATACATACATATATATAGTGAAAGAGAGATATGAATGGATTGATGGATAGATAGATAGATAGATAGATAGATAGATAGATAGATAGATAGTTGCATACATATATAGATACATACATGCATACAGACATATATACAGACAGGCATACAGACGTGTGATGTGTATGTGTACGCATACGTATTCGTACATACACACGTATAGATATATATATCTAAAATAAATTTAGCAATAGACCCACAATAACATGAAACCAGGGCAATTTATTTTAATACTGTAAGCCATATGCATTAAATTTGTCCTACAAAGGAAGACCAATATGAGACAAAGTGTAATTCCCAGGGGTGTGTGCGAAACAATCCACTGAGACAAAGACCAAAAATGTTGACTTGTTTCAATGAACAAACTAAGAACCGCGAGAAGTGTTTCTTAAAATGAGACTGGCAGACATCGCGAAGGAAATTGGAAATAATAAATCTCATATGGAAAAAAAGTAAAGGAGAGAGTAGGAAGAGACGTCAGTTATGTAAAAAGAAAGAAGAAAAAACCCATAAAAATGAAGTCTAAAGTTTTCCGTTCAGTCGTAAAAGAGCTAAAGTCAGTAGATTACAAAGTGGAAGCTTTGATCGTAGGAAACACCTCATTGACTGTGTTCACCTCATCTATTTCAAATGAAGGTCACTATCGGCTTCTGAAGAGTCTTAAAAAACAAAATTCTCATTTTTCCTCTTATTTTCCCTGACGGCGTATATCATTATGTATATGTATTCAATACGCACGTATCTATTATATATATATATATATATATATATATATATATATATATATATATATATATATATATATATATATATATATATATATATATATAAATATATATATATATGTATATATATATATATATATATATATATATATATATATATACACTTATAAATACGTATGTATATATAAGTGTGTGTGAGTATGTATGTATTTACATAAATACGTACATGCGTACATACATACATATAAATTTTTGACGGCATAAAAGTCTAGAAACTTCGAGAGAACATGAAATATTTCTTTCTCATATCGGTTTAATGAAGCGTGTAAGTGTAAATATTGCATTGAGAACGCGTTTGGATAGAAAAATTAAAAGGTAGCCCGCGGTCTTCGACTTTTTCTTTCCAAAGGGTTTTCAACGCAATAATTACACGCTAATATCCATATCCTTACCTGCTACCTGCTTCCCATAAAACCTTTCCATGTGGCTAGAAGCAAACTTAAACCTCTCCATGTGGCTAGAAGCAAACTTGTTCAACCTTTCCATGTAGCTAGAAGCAAACTCGTTAAACCTTCCATGTGGCTAGAAGCAAACTTGTTAAACCATTCCACATAGCTAGAAGCAAACTTGTTCCCCTTTCCATGTGGCTAGAAGCAAACTTGTTACACCTTTCCATGTGGCTAGAAGCAAAATTGTTAAACCATTCCATGTGGCTAGAAGCAGACTTGTTAAACTATTCCATGTGGCTAGAAGCAAACTTGTTAAACCATTCCATGTGGCTAGAAGCAAACTTGTTAATCCTTTCCATGTGGCTAAAAGCAAACTTGTTAAACCTTTCCATGTGGCTAAAAGCAAACTTGTTAATCCTTTCCATGTGGCTAGAAGCAAACTTCTTACCACACAACTAGGCTTGAACTTGTACATATATAATCTTTGTAGATTATCAGCATTTGGAAATAGTGGGAAATACATCGGTAATTAATTACTAATTAGGTTTTACTGTTTCATAATTGTCAACTTTGATTGATTTGGTTATCTGTATATATACTGCCGAATAATCAATTTAAAGGACATATTTAACCGTACATAATTGTTAATTGAATGTAACAGGGTAAAGAGATACGTGCGTGTGTTTGCATGCATTTGACTTGTGTGACCGATATAACATTTCACAGCAATCATGGGCAAGATGCAACCAGCAGATTACCTTAAATTATTTCAATAGTGCGGCCCACCAGATGATAAGGTATGTATCATACTGCCCGGTTCTCGAATAAGGGTCACCCATGCCTGGTATATATTACGAAACTTACAACTTCCGCATCTACAAAAACAAAAGAGGAACATTTTCAAAATTTCGGGCATGGCTATGTGGTTAAGAATCTCGCTTTCGATCCATGTAGTTTTGGATTCAGTCCCACTGCGCGGCACATTGAGCAAATGTCTTCTATTATAGAATACCTTTGTAAATGAATTGCTAGACGGAAACTATAGATGACCGTAATAAGCGTGTGTATGTGTGTGTGTGTGTGTGTGTGTGTGTGTGTGTGTGTGTGTGTGTGTGTGTGTGTGTGTGTGTGTGTGTGTGTGTGTGTCTTGTTTTTACATTAGTGTTTGTCATATTCCACCGTTTGACAGCAAGTGTTGGTTTCTTTCCGTCCCTGTAAGTTAGCGGCTCGCCAACAGAAAACGATAGAATCGGTGCCAGACCTAAGAATAAAAGTACGCAGGTGGGCTTGCTCGACTAAGCCCTTTGAGGCGGTATACAAGCATGTCTTCCCTTCAAAGAGTGAAATACGCCAAAGATAAGAGATACATATGTATGTGTATAGACGTCATTTGAAAGCAAATGTAACTTTGTAACATCTAACATTTTTTCACTAATTGTTTGTTTTAGGTGCCTATATGGTTGAGAGCATACATAGATACTGATCTCTACGATTTACACTTGACCCAGGGGACTATCGAGAATGTGAAAACTGGATAAATATGCATGCAACGCCAGCCCTGAATACACTGCAGTATTGTATAATGAAGTAACTCGTTAAAGAGTCCGTCCAGGAATCGAACACAGGACATTAAATGGTGAACCTACACCCTTTTCATTAAGCCACGTACATTCATAATAAAACGTTCGTAATACAAACTAACTTAAACGCAACGAAATTGCTTAAGATAGATATTTTCGTTACGATGAGAATTAAGTTTTCAAAATTATCTACGTTCGGCAAGTATAATGTGCATATAAAATATACTATAGTATAATATCATATATATATATATATATATATATATATATATATATATATATATATATATAAAACATTGAAGATAAATTCTTAATAGAACTACTGAAAATGTTATCTCTCCTATATGTTCACGATTGCTTCGTTCCTTACCCTTCTCTCTTCAAAACAGGCAATTCCAGTCAAAATTATTGCAGCTAAAATACATATTGATTTTTGTTATTCTTCAAGGTTTTGGGTGCGTTTTTTATTCAGTTTTAAAAAAAAATCAAATCAATATTTTGAAAAAGGAATTTTAATATCGTTAGAATTTGATGTGTAATAACTGCTACGTGGATTGTAGACGTCCATTTTTCCAATTTAACATCAAAATTTAAATGATGAGTTTTGATAATCCAAGAAATAAAAATATGATTTTATTGATAAGAAGCAAAGGATAGAGGAAAAATAAAAGTAAGCTGTGTAAGTGAGTTGGAGAAATATTCTACATAAACATGTTTACCGCAATAATTGACGTTCGGTTGGGACGATGCCGTCATTTATTCATACTTTTTTTTTTTTATCCAGCACAAATTGTGCATTTATTGAGTACATCAGTTAATACTTCACACACACACACACACACACACACACACACACACACTCACATACATAAGCACACATATACACAAACATATATGTATACACTTACACCAATACAGAAATGCACACACAAACAATCTCAAGCATTCACATATGATTATGTGCCAACTCAGTAACAAATTTTCCGTAGTTAACAACACATACAGTAAAAGCACTCATATGTATACGCATTCATATATTCATACATACATGCAGATGCTTTTTTCCCTTTCTCTTTGGCTATTTTTCTTAATCGCTCATTTGCTTCTCTATTTCTTCAGATGAAGAACTAAAGTCCAAAACGTTACGAGTCTTCCTGTCTTTCTAAAGAGCTAATCTAACATTTCTTTTAAAAGCTTCTCTACCATTCGTTATCTTTTGTTGTTTACTACTTACGCTATATACATAGTTACACGTACACACACATATACGTACACACACATATACGTACACACAACTATATGCATATACTTATAATAAAATATATACACACATGTTATATGTATGTTATATATATATATAAAAGCAATAATAAATCTCTACTAAACAGTAGCTGCACGACATCGTGCAGTATATTTGCCGCCTAAATGTGGCTAAACCTTAAGGGTTGATGTTACTGTAGCTTGTAGCCCCAGGAAGACATCTCCAGCTGGCTATTGACACACTTTCTGTGCCTTATCAGTATTTGCAAAGGGAAGTCATCCTTGCCATCTCCAGCCTATACATACATACATACATACATACATACATACATACATACATACATACATAAAGGTGAGATCCAAGTGTAGGAAGTTAGTAAGCTTCAAGCTGTCTTTGGTAGGAGTAGAAAACAAAAGGTGAACCGTGTTAGTTCAGGAGGAATAAGAATTTATTAGCGTTGAAGATTACACACTTTTTCCTATATCGAAGTTTACGAAGAAATTCGAAAAGTTGAAAATTTCTGTATAGCTCACGGCTATCAACTAATGTTGCTATGAATGCGAAAATTGAAATTGAGGGGATGGAGCAGGTTAAATCCAGGCTACATATGTTTCCTAGCTTGCAGAGCCTCTGATGTTATAATTACTCATCGAGGGGTACGCAACTAGCTTCTCATCAGGCTGAAGATGCCTTAATTATATGAAGGTTACTTTGTCATTTGGGAATCCCAGGTTAACAAACCGTAGGAGTAGTTTGAAATGACTCAATTCAAATTAGATTTTCAAATGGATCAATTTAAACTGAATATGTAGTTACTCGCTACTTCGAATTTCAACTTGCCTGAGCACAATGTGCACACTGTGCAGCCACACAAGAGGTACACAGTGTGTTGTGAAATCGTGTGTTGAAACAGATATTATTATACTCGGGGAGGGTCGTATTTTGCCAATTAAACACATGCACTGTATATTTGGTGTTCACTTCAGCTTTATTATTATTATTGTTATTATTCTGTTCCTTTGTCAAAGCTCTTTCGTTATACATCCTGTGACGCCTTCAACAACTCAGTATCCCAGATTTCACTTTTATTCCATTTTGTCTTTGTGTTGTATTAACCCTTATCTGTACATACGTTTGTGTTTGCATGTGTGCGCGCGCGCGTGCCTATTTGTTTAGTGTGTGTATTTTATGTGTGTGTATATGTGTTTGCTTAGTACACTGTTTCCATGTCTTTTATGTTGTTATTCTATTTCATTTATATTTATTTCTATTTTTTCTTCTTATTCTCTCTTTAGTATGTGTATGTATGTCGGGTGTGTATGGGTCTATGTATTATATTGTTTGTATCTAAGTCTTTTTATTCTTCTCATTCTATCTTAAGTCGTTAGGTTGCATAGTGTGGGTGAGTAGAGTGGTTGTTATTATTCCATTCATGTGTTCTCTTGAAGTTCAGTCTATCTTCTATTGTGTATGACTTCCGTAATGTATCTGAGTGTCATGTGTCTGCAAAGTGTTGATAATATCTTAACATCTATGTTATTAACCGAGCCTCCATGTTTAAATTAACCCTGTTTGTAGATCACTGACGAGATTTTCTCCTCTTTGAGCTCTCACCAGTTTACCTAACCGTTCAACTATGCTACGTGCTGTCTCTCTAATGTATGTCATTGTCCTGTTTCTGCACCGTGCCTCAGTGCATCTTATAGTATAGACTATATTCCTAGTTACGAAATTTATGTACGAATACGTTTTATGTACGAATACGTCTACGTGAGCAATGCGATCGAAGTTAGCAAAAATGCGTAATGAGTGTATACGCACATTTCGGGAGTCATTGCTCCTTCTTCGGCATTACATCCAACTCATTAACCATCAATGAACCCATTGCTTAGATAGCCACTAAGGGAAAGAGGAGGAAGAAGAAGAAGAAGAAGAAGAAGAAGAAGAAGAAGAAGAAGAAGAAGAAGAAGAAGAAGAAGAAGAAGAAGAAGAAGAAGAAGAAGAAGAAGAAGAAGAAGAAGAAGAAGAAGAAGAAGAAGAAGAAGAAGAAGAATCACTTGAAAAGTCATACACTTCCATGACGTAATTTTCTGTCATTGATCGCATTGTTTATATAGACATATTCGCACACGAAACGTCGTAACTTTCAGTGATGGCTCTAAACTAAATGAAATCTGTAGAGATAACTTTCCACATAGGCTAACATAGGCTAACATAGGTGGGAGCAATATTACTTTATAAGCCTTTAATATACTCGGTAGTATAGTGTGGTATCGTAACGAAATATGGTGTCCCTACCTGCAATTATAATGAACAGCGGTATTTTAATAATAAGTTTAAACTTAATACTTCTGCACTTCTGTTTCCTCAAAAGCTGAAGTGTATTTGAAAAAATATTTCGAGCTGTTAATAATTGAAGGATATCAGAGATGATAAATCATGTTTTATTGTCCACAATACAAAAGAAAATTTACAATTTTATCGTCCATTGAAAAGAGAGAAAAAAATGAAAGAAAGAAGGTACGGAATGTGTTATAAAACCGTTCACATTAATTCTGACAAACTCTAATACACACACACACACGCGCACACACACACACACACACACACACACACACACACACACACACACACACACACGTACATACATACATATACAAATATATATTATTTATGTGTATGTGCATGTGTGTGAGTGTGTGTGTGTATTCAAAAAACATGAGAATAAACTGAAATAAAAACCTGAGTATTAATACCCTCTTCTGGTGCAATACATAACAGCAAGTACCAAAATATACTTTAACTTACGATTATTTCAGGATTTTCTCGTCAGTGAACTTTATTGCAAACACTACGAGCAATTTTTGTGTAGAATTTAAAGCAGATGCGCTGCGAGCAAACAGTTTTAATTAAGAGATATTCAATGTGACAGACTTATTCTAGCTAGAGGCATAACATCAACAAGCCTTAAGGCAATTTTCGTAAGATAGTAGAAAACATCAATTTGAAAATAAAGTGGCAGGGACGCAAATAAAACTTCTATTGATTTGCAAATGTCATCCCTTAAAGATGCATTAGTGCCTAGATTATTGTCATATTACCGTTATTATTATTATTATTATTATTATTATTATTATTATTATTATTATTATTATTATTATTATTATCATCATCATCATCACTATTATCATTATTAAGCTGGTGAGTTGGCGGAATCGTTAGCACGATGGACGAT
>NC_142930.1:129108225-129113225 GCF_046866305.1 Octopus bimaculoides
CTAGAACTATCCAACATGCTGTTCATGGAACAAGTGATACTCCAACCAACCAGGGGAAGCAATATTTTGGATCTCTGCTTCACAAACAATGTGAGCCTAATCCATAATGTGAAAATAACGCCCACATCTCTCTCAGATCATAACATTATAGAATTAACTATGTATGGTCCTAGACAACCCACTGACACCCACCCCATCAGGAGAACTCAAGCAATATCCAACCTGAATTTCCACGGAGCGGACTGGAAGTCAATTCGCAGAGAGATTCGAAATCAAAACTGGCATGACAGCCTTTCTATACAAGACAATGACCTCAAACTAAGTCATTTTATGTCAACCATACAAGACATATGCACCAAATACGTGCCATATAGAAAGAACAGCAAACATGCCAATAGAATTCCTAGAGACAGGAAAATCCTTATGAGACACAGAACAAAGGTCTCAAACCAGTTAAATAGAGAACTGGAGGATAGGAAAAGGGCTAAATTAAAACTAACACTCTTAGAAATAGAAAACAAAATTAAACTCTCCCATGAAAAGGAGAGAGCAGAGAAGGAAAAGAGAGCAGTAGAAAGCATAAAAACAAACCCCAAGGCTTTCTATAGATTTGCAAAGGAGACTGCTACGGTGCAGTATAAGATAGGACCCCTGTTCCTGCCTAATGGCTCACTGACTGCAGATCCCACATGGATAAGTGAAGTGCTCAGTACACAATTCAAGAGTGTCTTCACCTCTCCTCTGAGTCACATGCAGATAAAGAACCCAGCTGATTTCTTTGACAATAGCACTCAGCAGAAGGGGACTGCATCCATTACCTACATCGACATCGAAGAGGAAGATGTGATAGCTGCCATAAATGAAATGAGCTCAAATTCGGCAACTGGCCCCGATGGTTTCCCAGCTGTCCTCTTAAAGTCGTGTAAACAAGAATTAGCAGGACCACTCCGGATACTCTTCCAGAGTTTCCTTGCAAATGGTAAACTTCCCAAAAAGCTGAAGGAAGGCACCATATGTCCTATCCATAAAGGTGGAAGCAGAGCAGAGGCTGGAAACTACAGGCCCATCTCTCTGACTTCACATATTAGCAAAGTCATGGAACGAATTGTCAGAAGGAGATTGATTGCGTTCCTAGAAGAAAATGACTTGCTGAATGAGACCCAGCATGGTTTCCGTCCAGGTAGAAGCTGCCTCACGCAGCTCTTGCAGCATTATGAATGGGTCCTGAAGCAGCTACTTGACCATTCAAATGTTGGTGTGATATATCTCGACTTTGCAAAAGCCTTTGACAAAGTTGATCATGGCTTGATATGTCACAAGCTGCGAAACCTTGGCATAGCTGGTAAATTAGGAGAGTGGCTGCATGACTTCCTGAATGGTAGAAGTCAGACAGTTGCAGCCAATGGAGAACTATCTAGGGAAACACAAATATTGAGCGGTGTTCCACAGGGAACTGTTCTGGGGCCACTACTGTTCATAGTGGCCCTTCTGGACATGCCCACGGTCACTCGGAGAGCCACTGTCACTAGCTATGCTGATGACACAAAGATATCTCAGGCAATAAAGAATCCTGATGATATTGTAAGCCTGCAGAATGACCTAAATGCAATATATGAGTGGGCAGAGCAAAATAATATGCAGTTCAATGCAAAAAAATTTCAAGTACTGCGCTACAAGACCACGAGTACCTCCCAACTGGCATACACAGGGCCTGGAGGTACTGCAATCCCAGAACCACAAACAGTGAGAGATCTGGGCATCAACATGTGTAGTGATGCATCATTTCACATGCACATTGTCAAGTTGACAGCAAGGTGCAGACAACTGGCGGGGTGGATACTGAGGACTTTCCGTACAAGGGATCAAAAAGTCATGTTGATTCTATGGAAGACATTTGTTCTGAGCCGCCTAGACTATTGCTCTCAGTTGTGGTCACCACACAGTGTTAAGCGGACAGCAGAACTCGAGGCAATTCAGCGGCACTATACAAAAAAGATCGCCACAGTCCAACAGATGAACTACAGGGAGCGACTGAAGGCACTAAGTCTCTACTCCCTGGAGCGCAGGCGGGAGAGGTATGTAATAATATACATATGGAAAATACTGGAAGGACTGGTGCCAAATTTTGGTATCAAGTACTACAGGAATGCCCGCACGGGTCGCCACTGCATGGTGCCAAAGGTACCGTCCACTGCATCTCACATAAGAACGAGATACTGCAGCAGCCTCGGTTTCAGAGGACCTCAGCTCTTCAATGCCCTGCCAAAACATTTGAGAGACATGCAAGACATGGATGCGGAGGTCTTCAAGACAAAACTTGACGCTTTCCTCTCCACGATACCAGACGAACCAATGGCTCGTAATGAGACGCAGTTTAGGGCAGCCGTGTCAAATTCTCTTATACACCAGATGTGCCATCAAAACTCTTGATTGGACCATGTCAGGTGGGGGAGAAGAGCCATGCAAGGAACGTGAAAATCACGGTGGTGCACCAGCATGACCGCAGCCACTTGGCTGAAGCACATAAATAAATAAAAAATAAATAAATATATATATATATATATATATATATATATATATATATATATATTCTACTCTTCATTCGTCTCTTTCTACTGGTTATTTTCTCCCATCTTTCTCTTTCTCTTCTTCTGTCTCACTGCCAGTTTTCCTTTAACTTTCATTTTCTCTTCCCTTTAATTTGTCATCATCATTATCATGATCATCATCATCATCGTTATCATCGTCGTCATTATTATTATTATTATTGTTCAGTAGTTTTATTTTTATAACGTGCTTTCACTTCACTACCGAGCGCAGCTCTGTGCGCCTTGGGTATGTGCTGTGGTTTGCTGTGGTGCTCTTATGTTTACTGTATTGAAAGTATTTTGCGTAGAATGTGTGCAGTACCCATTAGTGCAATTTTCTGTATGTTATATATATTTGTAAGTCCTGGAGTTTTTGTTATGTATTTGTCTGAATATCTTTTATTATACCTAAGGCACCTACTATGATAGGAATTGTTTCCGTTTTTAGATTCCACATTCGAGTTATCTCTATTTCCAGGTCTTTGTATTTTGAACGTTTTTCCATTTCTTTTAGAGAAACGGTGTCATCTGCTGGTATTGATACATCATTTAGAAAACATTTTTTTTCTTCATGATCTTTGACAACTATATCTGGTCTATTGGCCTTAATTTCTCTATCTGTGTGTATTGGCATATCCCAGAGTATGGTTGCTTTCTCGTTTTCTGTGACCTTTTCTAGCGTGTGTTTATACTATCTTTTTTCTGTTGTTATTCCATAGTGTTGGCATAGCTTCCAGTGTATATAGGTCCCAGCTCTGTCGTGTCTGTGAATATATTCCTTTTTAGCCAGGACTGGGCAGCCAGAGATAATATGATTTATTGTTTCTTGTCCATCTCCACATATTCTACAGTTACTTGTTATATTTCTTTTCATTATGTGTTTTTGGCAATTTCTGGTGGGGAGGCTTTGGTCTTGTGCAGCAATTAAAAATCCTTCAGTCTCTGCTTTGAGTCCTGAGCTTCTCAGCCATTGCTGAGATTTTTCTCTGTCTATTTCTTTCGCATTTAGTTTAGCCCAGTATTTACCATGTAGGGGCTTTTATTGCCATCGTTTTATCATGGTCCGTTGCTGTTCTAGTTTTAGTTTGGATTTCATTTGTTTTATAGCTTTTGTTGTTTCTTCTTCTTCTTCGTATTTGTTAGGTAGATTGATTTCTTGTTTGTATTTGTCAGCTTCCTTAAATACTGAAAACAGTTTTTTGTTTTGCTCGTGTTTTGTGGTTATTTGTATTAGCTTCCCTTGCTTCTGGAGTAGGTATTTTTGCAGTCCTATGGTGGTTATTTTATAATAGTTTTCTAGTTGTATAAGACCCCTTCCACCTTCTGTGCGTTGTATATATAGCCTTTCTAGGTCAGATTTTGGGTGGTGCATCCTATATCCTGTCATTATTTTTCTTGTTTTCCTGTCTATTTTACATAGTTCGTTTAGTGTCCAGTTAAGGATGTTGTAGCTGTAGCTTATAACTTGGACAGCTAAAGGGTTGATACCCATTATCTTGTTTTTAGCATTGAGCTCCGTTTTTAGTATTGATCTAACTCGTCTATAGTACTCTTTCTTTATTTTTTCTTTCATTTGTGTATGTTGTATCCTATCTAGTTCATTGACTCCTAAATACTTGTATGGTTGGCTTTCGTCTGGTTCTCTTATTTCATTGGCTTTATCTAGTGTTATATTGCTGCTTTTAACTAATTTTCCTCTTTTCAGGGTTGCTTTGGCACATTTTTCTAATCCGAATTTCATATCTATTTCCTTGGTAAAGCCGTGTACTGTCTGTAGTAGTGTTTCTAGCTCTTTGTCGTTTTTAGCATATAATTTTATTATTATTATTATTATTATTATTATTATTATTATTATTATTATTTTTATTATTATTATTATGCTTACTTCGTTTTATTTACATTACTTTCCTTTTTAGACTCATTTTGTCCTACTTCACTATTTTTCATTCATATTTTTCGTTTCAATCCAACTGTCCCCTACCTGATCTCTCTCACTCTCTCCCACTTCTGCTCTAACACTCTCTCCCCTTTTACTTTCTTGTTACACACACACACACACACACACACACTCTTTCTCTCTCTCTCTCTCTCTCTCTCTCTCTCTCTCTCTCTCTATATATATATATATATATATATATATATATATATATATATATATATACATGCATATGCACAGACATACACATATATATATGCAGATATCAAACACTGTCTTCACTTTGTCCTTTCTCTCTTCTTTTCTTCTATTTTCTCTTCGGTTGTATCTGCACCATTCTTTTTCCCGAAAGAAATTCTCTTTGATTCTTGAATGCCTTCCTACTTGTAAATCTTGAAGTGTTTGCCTACCCTCTTCACGGCTGAATCTCAACATTTTCATTCTCCTCTTTCGGTGTAGATGTATGTGTGTCTGCC
>NC_142930.1:129118225-129125725 GCF_046866305.1 Octopus bimaculoides
TTAACAATATCAACAACAACAAGTGATACTAAGGTTCGTAAATTTTCCCCTCCCCTCTCATGATTCCCCTTCACATGACTAAAGAAATAATTTTTTTAAAAATACCCTTCTTTTTAGAAGTCTTCATTTATTCATTTGTCATTGATCCAAATATTTTTCAATCGTCTTTTTTTTTTGTTCTTGCGTTTTTTTTTTTCGTTTTTTTTTTTTTTTCAAAGATGAATTTGCTGCGGAATGTAAACATCCATAGTCTGTAATCCGATTGCTTGTCCCATTCCCTTCCGACGTCCTTTTTCCTTGAAAATTGCAGATCGATTGGGTTATAAATTCATTAGTGTGTGTTTGAGTGTGTGTGTGTGTGTGTGTGTGTGTGTGTGTGTGTGTGTGTTGTGCTGGTGTGTATTCAGGTACATATATATATATATATATATATATATATATATATATATATATATATATATACATACACACATATATATATATACACACATATATATATATATTATCTTTATTTCTCTCTCTCTCTCCCATATATATATATATATATATATATATATATATATATATATATATATATATATATAGAGAGAGAGAGAGAGAGAGAGAGAGAGAGAGAGATAGACGGATAAATAATGCAGTTATATATATACATATATACACATTATACGCACATACACATGCATATGCACGTACGCATATTTGTATTCCATATTTTATATATGTGTGTCTATGTGTCTGTGCGTATGTGTGTGCTTGTGCGTGTCAATGTATACACACATTATATATATATATATATATATATATATATACACACATATATATTTACACACACACACACACACACACACACATACACATTCATATGTATGCATGTACGTACGTATGCATGCATAGTTAGATGGTTGGATAAATGGATCGATCGATCGATCGATCGATTGATATGCGTGTATCTGGGAGCTATTTAAAACAAGGGGTTATACTCATTGTGAACTTGCTATTTCTAATTTTACAAGCGTTACAGATGCTGCTTCAACAGTTAATGTCAATGTGATGTGAAATATAACTCCGGATAAAGACAGGCTTCAAAATATTGAGTTTCCCAACAGATAATTAGGTTTTTCTTTTTTTTTTCTAAAAAATAAAATTTTACTTTAATGAGCTTTTTATTATTATTATTATTTTAAGCATTTTATGTAGTTATTTGTTTAGTTTTTATTGATTTAATTTTTATTTTTGTCTTCTTTTTATTGTTTGCCGAAATTGTTATGGCCGAGTGGTTAATTTATTGCAAGGCCAGTACTGAGGTCATATGTTCGAATCCACTGAAGACATTACTTTGTGTATCGGCGCGAAACATTTTACCTAGCTGCAAAAATGAACTACCACAGTTTTGTTACTGCTGCTGCATGCTGATGCTGCTGTTATTGTTGTTGCTGCTGCTGCTGCTGCTGCTTCTACAGCAGTGGTTGTTGTTTTTTAGCCCCTGGCTAACCATGACTGTGCAACCCTATGACTAAGGTATGGCCGTAGTCTAATGACTTAAAAAAATAAAAGAATAAAAGAATAATATAGACTACTACAATGTCCTGTGGACTCGCGGTCGGAGGGTTGCGGTTTCGATTCCCAGACCGGGCGTTGTGTGTGTTTATTGAGCGAAAACACCTAAAGCTCCACGAGGCTCCGGCAGGGGGTGGTACTCTTTCGCCCCAACTTTCTCTCACTCTTTCTTCCTGTTTTTTGAGAAACTTTGCGATGGACTGGCGTCTCGTTCAGCTGGGGGGGGGGGAACACATACGCCATAGAAACCGGGGAACCGGGCCCATGAGCCTGGCTAGGCTTTGAAAGGATGACGTTATTTTTTATTGCAACGTCCTTCAATGTGATGTTGAATATTTGTATAAACACAAAATGCTTTCCAGCAGTTTTCAGACATTTTCAGTGGAGACATTCATTAATTTCAAACAATTACAAAACCTTGTCCTCCTTCAAAGTACGATCCTCTGACGTCAATGAACTTGTAATCCTTCAGCCACTTCATGAAGGCCCTATGGAAGTACTCCAGAGTGAAAGTGTCTAGCACCTGTCTTCATTTTCTCCTTCAGCTTAGAAAACAACCAAGTCACAGCTAACAAGGTCTGGACTGTAGAGACGATAAAGGACGGTTTTGATATCCACCGCTATCAAGTTGTTGGTGACTAGGATGCAACTGTGGAACTATGGATTGTCCTGGCAAACGTGTTCTGACGATGAAACCTCTTCCTGAACTCCCTCAGAACCTCCAGAAAGTACTCCTTGCTGACCGTCTGGCCATAGGGAACCCAGTGGTTATACATGATGCACCCTTTGCAGTCAAAAAAGTTCATCATGAGCTTCCCAGCGGGATTACTTTGCCGAGCTTCTTGTGCAAACTCATACAAGTTAATACATAAGCAGTCTGCGGAGCGCGCTTCCAAGTTGTCTTAACGTTCCGACTGCATTTTGAAAACAGGTCAGCTGCGATAATCAGTATGTGATAATCACAGTTGATAATCAGCCGTCTCCTTCAATCTGAAATAGCAAAAGTTCGCAGGTTAGCTTAATTGATGTATGGTAATGATGTACCAAAACTGACAGTAATCTAGGACAGGTATCACTGCCTCTCCTCCTAAAAACGTCTTAGCACTTCTGGACTACACTTCGATACTTGACATAAAAATAAACATAAAGAGATAGATAGATAGACAGACAGGCAGACAGATAGACAGACAGATAGATAGATAAATAAACAGACAGACAAACAGATAGATAGACGGACAGACAGGCAGACTGACAGACAGTCAAACAGATAGACAGATAGATAGATATAATAATGTTTATTTTTATATCACCAAATATAATTACATAGAGCACAAACCATAACCGTAATTCGCAGGTGATACGCATGTAATGTCATAGTTAACTAGTAATCAGTAGCTAGTTAGCATGACGTTCTTACAGTTCGTCCGGCTTCCCTTTTCAAGAGACAGTTGGCAAATGCGAGTTGTCAAGTAACGCTCACAAATATAAGGATTTATAAATGTTGTTAAAATTTGCTCTTCTTTCAGTGGATGGCAGATGTAGTTTGAGGGATATACAGTTGCTATTTCCAGTAAGACTATGTTGGGGACTAGCGGATCCCATGATAACTTTATCATGAGATAACTTTATCACACACACACACACACACACACACACCGTCGTATATCTTCCATTGTATGACTATTGTATTGGAGAATGTATGTGATACAATATAGGAATACTAAAAATGTATAAGGAATGATATTTGTGCCTATTTGGTGTGGGGGGGGGGGGTGCAGCGGTGTGTGCAGGGGCAGGCATAGACGTTCGATTCGCAACCATGTAGCATATCACCTTGAACGACTATGTTTTTATCATTGCCCCGGGACGTCCAAGGAATTGTGATTGAATTTTACAGATGAAGAAGGTACGGAATAACGATATGCTGGGTGTGTACGTGTGTATGTGTGTGTGCGTGCTTGTGTGTGTGCGTGTATGCGTGTATGCGTGTAAGCATGTCGTCAGCGTTAATTGTTATCCGAGTAGTTGATCTGAAGCTTGTGATTAAACCTCTTGAAATTAGTGGGTGTGAAGAATGCCGGTGGGTGAGGTGGCTGAGGTGGTTGTTCAAACCAAGAGTGCTATATACAGAGAATCGTGAATGCAACACCCTAACTACTAAGCCATGCGCCTTCTCATATATATATATATATATATGTATGCATATATATACATATATATACATATATATATATATATATATATATATATATATATATATATATATATATATATATATATATATATATATATATATATATATATATATAATATATATATATATATATATAAATATATGTATGTATGTATATATATGTATATATATACATACATATATATATATGTATAAAGTTTTTTCTAGACCAACGCCCCAACCCACAACCCGACACCTCCACACTCATTCGTCTGGCCGAACTTGTCCTATCTCTCAACTGCTTCTCGTTCGCGGGAGATATCTACCAGCAATTCTCGGGAGTGGCCATGGGGACGAGAATGGGCCCCAACTACGCGAACCTCTTCGTTGGTTATGTTGAGGCCCAAATATTCTCCAGTTTCACTGGTCCCACTCCCGAACTATACGGTCGGTATATCGACGACTGTATCGGTGCCACCTCTCTCTCCCGCGAACATCTTGACTCGTTCCTCTCTTTCGTTCAATCTTTCCATCCTGCCCTCCACTTCTCCTGTACTGTCTCTGACACCTCTGTCCCCTTTCTCGACATTTCGGTCAGCATCCTCCACTCCGCCCTTAGCACCTCCATCCACTACAAACACACAGACTCACACTCCTATCTCAACTTCTCCTCCTCCCACCCTAGACACACAAAACTTTCCATCCCCTATTCCCAATTCCTCCGTCTACGCAGACTTTGTAGCGACAGCCATGACTTTGAGACTCAGTCTCAACTCATGGCTCACCACTTTAGCCTGCGTGGATATCCACCCACCACCATCCACACCGCCCTTGCCAGAGCACGTTCTGTGGACCGTGCATCTGCTCTCTCCCCCCGAACCCGCCCTGCCGTTTCCCGCCTCCCTTTTCCCCTCACCTACCATCCCACCACCCTACCCCTCCAACGCTCCATTCTCCGAGCTTTTCGGCGCCTCCAGTCCGACCCCTCCACCTCCCACATCTTCCCTAATCGACCCCTCCCCTCCTTCAAACGAGCCCACAACCTACGGGACCTCTTGGTCCACAGCTTCTTCCCCAACCCAACCTCCCAACCTGGCTCTTTCCCCTGCTCCCGTCCACGCTGCCGCACTTGCCCTTACCTCTCCAACACCACCCTCCTCACCAGCACCCATCACCGACCCTATCGCATCACCGACTCCTTCACCTGCACGTCTACCAACATCATATATTGCCTCTCCTGCTCTCTCTGCCAATCCCTGTACATCGGACAAACGGGGCGGCGCCTGGCCGACCGATTCGCGGAACACCTCCGAGATATCAACGTCGGCAATGACACCCCGGTGTCACGCCACTTCCGTTCTGCCGGCCACTCCTTGCGGCAACACCTGTCGGTGTTTGGATTGTCCATGCACAGGGGCCATCCGGACTCCCGTTTGCGCCGTGAACAGGGGTTAATCTTCTATCTTCGCTCCTTTGCGCCACATGGGCTCAACTCCCCTCCACTCTTCATCTAACCCCCTCCTCCTGTCTCTCTCCCCCACCCTCCCTCCTACCACCCATCTCTCCCCTCCCCCACCCTCCCTCCTACCACCCATCTCTCCCCTCCCCCACCTCCTGCTCCGACTCCTACTTCTTTGTACCTCTCTTCATACTTCTCTCCACTCCCACTTCTCTTCACCCCTACTCTTTCTCTCCTCTCTCTTACTCTCTCTCACTCTCTCTCACTCTCTTCTCTCGTACTCCCCCCTCCCCCGTACTCCCCCCTCTCTCACTCTTACTCTCTACACTCTTACTCTCCTACTCTCTACACTCTTACTCTCTTACTCTCTCACCCTTACTCTCTCACCCTTACTCTCTCACTCTCTTCCCCTCTCTCTCACCCTCTTCCCCTCTTTCTCACTCTCTTTCTCTTCCTTTCTTCTTCCCCCCATACCCCTCTTCCCTCTCTCTCACTCTCTTTCTCTTCCTCTCTTTCTCCCCCCATACCCACCTTCCCCTCTTTCTCCCCCCATACCCACCTTCCCCCTCTCTCAATCCCCCTTCCCTCTCTTATACCCACCCTCTCTCCTCTCTTCCTCTCCCCTCCCATACCCATCTTCCCCCTCTCTTACATCCACCTTCCCCTTCTCCCTCCTCGTCAACACCCCCTCATAAGCTCATCCCACCACACCCCAACTCACTCCTACTCTACCTTCCCACTCCACCCCATCCAATTCCTTACACCCACCACCCACCCCTACCCACATACCCCACCCTACCCACATACCCCTACCTCTACCCCACACTCCACCCATGTCTTCCCCACCTCCCAACACCCTCACATCACACCACACCAATACCCTTGCATCACACCACGCACACCACACCAATACCCTCGCATCACACCACGCACACACTACAACTGACCAACTACTTTCTTCCTTTCTCCCTTCCCCCATTTTCACACTACATACGTCAAGATCACCAGCAGTCTACCTCCCACACACAGCCCCTCGTTCCCGATCACCGTTTGTTATCTCCCCCTTTCTTAGCTCTCCTGAAATAAGAATTTCTAACTTCCGGTCAGTCATTGTTATGATCGGCCATTATTATGATTGACCGTTGACTGAACACTATTCAATTTTTTTTCTCCGTGTTTTTCTCCTTGTCTCCGTATTCTTTCTGTTGAAGAGCGTAGCTCGAAACGTCAAAGACTTTCCGTATTCCCGAGCGTCATACTAATATATACTTTTGTTATTTACACCACCTGTCCTCGTCTGTTGTTATTTTTTGTATATTCTCCCATATATATACACATATATATATATGTATGTATATATATACATATATATATACATACATATATATATATATATATGATATATATATATATATATATATATATATATATAAATATATATATATAATATATATATATATATATATATATTTATATATGTATGTATATATATACATATATATGTATGTGTGTATATATATACATATATATACATAAACATATATATATATATGAGAAGGCGCATGGCTTTGTAGTTAGGGTGTTGCATTCACGATTGTGAGATCGTAATTTCGATTCTCAGACTTGGCGTTGCGTTGTGTTCTTGACCAAAGCACTCCATCTCACGTTGCTCTGCGTTCATTTCGTCATCTGAAATCCGTTGCACCTGTACAGGTAATGTCGATTTACTGAAGGGAGTGAGCTTATGTAAACACAAACAATTGATCACTATAAACAAATCATGTGTGTGGTTGTGCGCCAAGAAATTGCCGAACACTCATACATCGTCTAACGACGGGAGAGATTCCTTGATATGTATGTATGTATGCATATATATATATGTATGTATGCATATATATATATATATATATATATATATATATATATATATATATATATATATATATATATATATATATATATATATATGTGTGTGTATATATATATGTATGCATATATTTTGGCATTGAAAGCTACACCAATGCCAGAACGGGACGGCACTGCATAGTGCCAAAGATCCCAGCAATGCCATCGCGCTTCAGGACCAGTTACTGCAACATCTTGGGATTCAGGGGCCCACAGCTTTTTAATATTCTCCCAAAGAGCCTGAGGAATCTGCACAAAGTAGATGTAGGAGTTTTTAAATCAAAGCTGGACCTCTTCCTATCGAGAGTCCCAGATGAACCTACCTCGCGGCAGGAGGTGCAAATGAGAGTTGCTAAATCAAACTCCATTCTTCACCAAGTGCCACATATTGTAAGAGGCTCCCTGT
>NC_142930.1:129133225-129138225 GCF_046866305.1 Octopus bimaculoides
AACATATATATATACATATATATATATATGACAAAAGAGGAAATTGGAAAATGTTTTGGTATCATTTATTCACCATTACATATGTTTCATTTGCTAATAGGAAATTTACATGTGAGATAGACATGTACGAAATTTTGTAGTAGAAATTCTTCCGGCAGAGAATTTAATAATAAAATAAACTCAATTTTTCCAGAATTTTTGACCTTGCAACTATCGTAGCATTCCGTTGGTTACGACGAAGTGGGTTCCAGTTGATACAATTGACGGAACAGCCTGCGCGTGAAATTAACGTGCAAGTGGGTGAGCACTCCACAGACCACGTGTACCCTTCACGTAGTTCTCCGAGGGATTCAGCGTGACACAAGTACAACAGAAACAGGAAGAAGTTGTGGTGAAAGAGTACACCAGGGTTCGCCACCATCCTCTACCGGAGCCTCGTGGAGCTTTAGGTGTTTTCGCTCAATAAACATTCACAACGCCCGGTTTGGGAATCGAAACCATGATCCTATGACCGCGAGGCCGCTACCCTAACCACTGGGCCACTTTGTCTCCACAATAGCAACTATATACCGGGTTGTATTAAAGAAATATGGAGATATACTTCGAGAGGAAACAATTAGGTTTTTACCCTACTTATCCACATAATATATACATACATTCATATACACACACACGAACACACACGAACACATTTATACACACACATATATTTTTGTTTTTTTACTTGTTTCAGTCATTGGACTGCGGCTATAGCAGAAGACACTTGCCCAAAGTACCACACAGTGGGACTGAATCCGGAACCATTTAGTTGGAAAGCAAACTTCTTACCACTCAGCCAAGCCTGCGCATATATATATATATATATATATATATATATATATATATATATATATATATATATATATATATATATATATATATATATATATATATATATATATATATATATATATATATATATATATATATATATATATATATATATATATATATATACATATATATATATTATATATATATAATATTAGACAAAATGAGATAACAAAATCGAGGGTGTGAGGAGTTTTCAGGACATTTATAAGGAAAAAGATATAGATATACATATAGTCTTACAGCTGTTTCTGCGA
The DNA here is from genome assembly GCF_046866305.1 of Octopus bimaculoides. Classification (NCBI taxonomy): domain Eukaryota; kingdom Metazoa; phylum Mollusca; class Cephalopoda; order Octopoda; family Octopodidae; genus Octopus; species Octopus bimaculoides. The sequence continues at coordinate 129,134,353 of NC_142930.1, forward strand.
TATTAGGAATATCCCTTCATCAGAGACGATGTGAGATGGTTCAATAGACGGGAAATATTAGAGTTCAATATGAGGAGTTATTTTGGAAAAGGAAGCAAATATGGAGTATATAGGGAAATAAGAGAATGAATATAGAAATAAAAATAAAAATGTATGTAAATTCCAATAGGAGTTCCTATTTTTCATCACAAATGGAAAGTGTGGGGACGTATATTCCATGTGCTGTTCATTGAAATGGTTCTTGTGGAGTGAATGAAAATTTGAGAATGTAGTTGTAGTATTAAGTGGATAGAGAGAGGAGAAGAGATGCGTATGTTAAAATGAAGAGAGAGGTCAAGGAAAAAGTTGGGAAAAGAAGAAGGAAAGAAAGAGAGAAAGAAAGAGGAAGAGAAAATGGAAACCAAAAGGGAAAATGGAAATGTGTAAGGAAGTGAAAAAGTGAATAAACACATAAGTCTATCTATAGAAACCCGACCGTTCTTACTATTCTTCCCTTGCAATATATATATATATATATATATATATATATATATATCAAGAGAGAGAGAGAGAGAGAGAAATAGATAGATAGATAGATAGATAGATAGATAGATAGATAGATAGATAGATAGATATGCATACATATTTATATATTTTTCTCTTCCAGTATATATATATATATGGAAAGCAAGGAAGAAGTAAGAAATGCTTTTTCCCATGTGCCTCAAATGTTATATTTTATACAATTAAAATTAAATTTATTTAATATTCTATATTATGCTTAGAGGGAAAATCTGATCTTTGTTATCAAGCAAGGTGTGAACTCTTCCGCGATTATTCCTCTGTATCTCTCTTTTTGTCTCTCTCTCTCCCCCACACTGACATAATTTCCTTTTTATCCTTCTTTTCTAGCATTCAGTTTTTCTATTCCGAGTGTGTCGGAAACAAGAGAGTGGAGTGAGGAAACAATGCGAAAATATTGAAATAGCCATGACCGGGAAAGACATAAGGAAGTATAGAAGGAAGAAAATTAATAAAAATGAAGAAAACAAGATAGAATGGTGTGTGGGATGTTTTTAATTAGAACGAAAAGCAGAAAGGAAGTAAAATACCAAAAAAACATACTAGACTTTAGAGTGGGGGAACCAATGAGAATAAAGGAAGATTGATAAGAATAATTGTGAGAACTAGAACTAGTTTTAATTACGAACTGCACAAAACTGATGGTAGATGTGTCTAGTGTATGTTTGTATGTGTGTATCATTTATCTGTTTTCCTTCAAATTATATATTAATTCTATCATTTATCTATTTCCATTCAAATTATATATTAACTCCGCGTAGTGTGAACAACTTCTATATATATTGCCTGATTGAATTAGCAACTGTCTTGAGTTCAACAGCTGCTGACAACATAGATGGTTATTAAAACATCTTGATGATATTTCGAATGTGACCATATAATTTCTTTGTATGTGGTATATTGGTATATTGGGAGTCGCTTGATTGCTAGTTGCTCCTAGAATCTGATGAGACAAAGGTGTCCTACACGCTCACGAAACTTTAATTCATGTGAAACTGAGTCAAACAGTTGCAAAGAATATACGTAACTCCTACCACAAAATGCATTGAGGACTGCCATCTTTTGTTTATTCATTCACTTGTGTTTGTGTGTATGTGTGTGTGTGTGTGTGTGTGTATGTGTGTGTGTGTGTGTGTGTGTGTGTGCGTGCATGCGTGTTTGTATAATTCAGACATTTCTAAATACTTGCATACCCACATGTATGTATTATACGTAAACTCATAAACACGCACACACACACAAACACACACACACACACATACACACACACACATACATACACACACACACACACACACACACACACACACACGCATTTACATATATTTACTGCTTTCAGTGATTAGGCAGTGGCAATGCTGGGGCGTCTATAGCAAGTGTTTTAGCCAATCATATCACCTCTACTATTTCATTCAGTTTGCTCCTAATGTTATCGATCTTTATTTCACCCAGTCATTAAATTGAGGGTGAAAATGATACAATGCAGCATACCTGTTTACAAATGCAAAAATATACAGCGACATTATAGCAAAGGGTCGATAGCAAAGTCGGTGAAGAGATTTATTTTGGTATGATGTGTGAATTTTGCTATTCTTTGGGGTTAAATAAGGTGTGTAGGTAAATAGATGTGCCACATTAAGGTCATAACTGTCTTTGTATATATAAGTCTAGGTTTTGTCGTCCCTCAGGGTACCTTCTATCTTTCTCTATTCTCTTCATACACAACTTTTTCCTTTGTCAGCTTAAAACGCAGCTATCTTGCTCTAGTTACCAAGAAACTACGAATATGTGTGTGTGTGTGTGTGTGTGTGTATCCTTTTTCATATATATGTGTGTATGTGTGTACATATGCACACACAAACATCCAGGTACGTGTACATTCATATACACTATATATATATATAAATGTACGTATACATGAATGTTTGCGAGCAAGTATGTCTATGTGCATCGTTGTTCAGTGTTCATATTCACACAAATATGATTACGTTTCTCACTTAAGTTCCACACACGCGCACACATATGCACAAACGCACAAAAACATACACATACACACGCACATAATATCTGCTTTCGTTGTCTATCTCAATCCAAACAATTTTCTGTGTATTCGCTGTGTCCACTCTCTTTTCTCTTCATTATCTTCTACATGAGCCAATGCTTTCTTGTTCTGCTCTTTACTTTTGTCACTTCTTCGACGCTTTCTTCACAATGTGCACATGTCTGCACCATCTCCGCAACATACTTGCTCTCTACATTATATATACTGGGTGTGTAAGGTATTTGAGCACATATTTTTTTTTTTTGGGGGGGGGGGGGCATTGCTGTATTTTTTACTAACTCTATATAATCTTTGTTTCAGAAAATAATAATGGCAGACCCTCAGCTTACTCAAGAAATGAAGAGGAATGTTATTGTGGTTATAAAGGCTGAGCATAGTAATTTAGAAATATCTCCCTTTTTAAAAGTTGCCAGATCTTTCATCTGCAAAGTTTGTAAGGAGCTAGAAACTGAAGATGGAAACGTATCACCAGTATCAAAGCATAAAAAGCATTCTAAACACCCTGAAATCATCAGGACACCTGAATTTATCCAGCTAGTTTAACAGACCGTTGATTACAATCCCAGAAACTCCACGATGTCAATTGCAAAAGATCTCCATGTGTCAAGGAACAGTTAGAAATGTTGTCCACGAAAACATCAGATATAAGTCTTATATGATAAGGTCAATTTGTCCAAAAAATAAAAGGAAAATCCCTACATCAGATCTAAAAGGCTCTTAAACAAAGTGAGAAATCCAGCAGAAGATTTGATTTGGTTTTTCTCAAATGAGAAAAACTTCGAACAAGATCAAAAAGTTAACTGAAGAAATGACAAATGGTTATGTGCAGACCCTTCTGAAGTTCTAAGTGTTATACATACAGAATTTCCTGCAACTGTCATGGTTTTAATGAAGGACATGTGATGCCTCCTTATCTCTTTCCACAAGGCCTTAGAGTTAACTCTGCCGCCTACATTGAGGTCCAGGAAATAATTGTTAAGCCCTGGATAGACAGTGTATGCAATGGAAGGACATATGTGTTTCAGTAAGACTCTGCACTGTCATACATGGCTCTTGTAACCATGTGGTTGGTAAGCAAGCTACTTACCACACAGCCACTCTTGCGCCTATATATATTTCTATTACTTCGTCGCCCGTCGTTGTCGATGATAACACACAAGAAAAGAAAAAAATTCTTTGATTACTTCTTCGACGCTTCCTCTACAATTTCTACCCACCTGCAGCATCGTCACCGCTATTTATTTCCTCTC
>NC_142930.1:129143225-129148225 GCF_046866305.1 Octopus bimaculoides
TGTCGCTGAGTATGTTTGTGTGTGTTAGTGTAATGCATTAATATGTGTGTGCATCTATTCTTCCTTATTTAATTATACGCTTCCTGTAATACATTTATGTATTTATCTTATTATTTTCATGTTTATTATATATATATGTATATATGTGTATATATATATATATATATATATATATATATATATATATATATATATTATATAACGTACATACAACATATAAGACCATGCATGTATGTATGTGTGTGTGTGTGTATGTATCTATGTATCAATGTATGTATATGCGTGCGTGTATGTATGCATTTGTATATATAACTTCATTTTAGAATGTTCTTCACTATTGACTTTTCTTTTGTTATTTTATTACAATATGGAGTATGAAGGCAGAGTATTATTGTAGCTGTTCTTGTCCTTGTTTCGACAGTTGTGTGTGTGTGGGGGGGGGGGGGGTAACCAGAGTATACGTGTTTTTGTTGCTTCGTGACTTTGTTGCTCTCTCTCTATTGTCGTTATTGTTATGTAGGTGAGGTGTTGCTATGTATATTATTACGCTAGTTGTTGCTATTGTGGCTGATAGTGATCGAGGGGTAACGTTATCATAATTCCGCCTTAACGAGGGCGGAAGTATCGTTTCCGTCGTGTTTGTTTGTTTGTCCGTGGACAAGATGTCGTAAGAACCGCCGAATGGATTCGAATGAAACCTTCAGGGATGTTTAGCCTTGTGACTGGCACGAACTGTTTAGATTTCGAGATTGAACAGGTACCGGACAAGGATTCTGGATTGTTTTTCCGGTTTTTTTTTTTACTTAATTTTTTAGAGTGGCCGGGTTCATTTTTAGTATTCTCGTGTGTGAGAGCAGTCGAGATTATTTCAGATATTCTCACTTTAAAGATCATCTCTAGCTTAATCGTTGAGAGGACTTTGGTGTTGCCTTGGCGTGTGTTTGCGCTGTCTGAGTGCTCTTGTTATTGGTATGATTGTTGTTACCTTTCGCACACTAATGTATTGACTGTGTGCATACATATCATTGTAGAAGCGTTTGAGGTTATTGTTGTTACAGAAGGACGGTGATCGACAGGGTACATACTGTTACTGTTCTTGTGGTTGTGGTTGATACTGTAGATTGTGGTTGAAAGGGTACATATTGTTGCTGTTTTGTGGTTTTTGTTTGTACCGTAGGGTGGTGATCAAGGGAGCACGTATTGTAGCTATACATGCGGTTATTGTTGGTACCGTAGGGTAGGAATCGACGAGGTAATATTGTTGCTGTGCTTGTGGTTATTGTTGGTACAATACGGTGGTGATCGAGGGTGTACATACTGTAACTGAGTTTTGTTGGTTATTGTTGGTATAGTATGGACGTGGTGGAGGCGCAATGGCCCAGTGGTTAGGGCAGCAGACTCGCGGTCATAGGATCGTGGTTTCGATTCCCAAACTGGGCGTTGTGAGTGTTTATTCAGCGAAAACACTTAAAGCTCCACGAGGCTCCGGCAGGGGATGGTGATGAACCCTGCTGTACACTTTCACCACAACTTTCTGTCACTCTTCCTGTTTCTGTTGTGCCTGTAATTCAAAGGGTCAGCCTTGTCACACTGTGTCACGCTGAATATCCCAGAGAACTATGTTAAGGGTACACGTGTCTGTGGAGTGCTCAGTCACTTGCACGTTAATTTCACGAGCAGGTTGTTCCGTTGATCGGATCAACTGGAACCCTCGACGTCGTAAGCGACGGAGTGCCAACACACACACAGTATGGACGTGATGGAATAATTACTTTTGTTGCCTTGATCTTTTTATGGAAGGGCGATGGAAAGGTGGGTTTCCTAGTTTGCGCGGATGTTGTTGGGGGTATTGTTTTGGTTGTCGCCAAAAGACTGTAACCTGAAAGAAAGAGGTAAGTCGGGCAACTTAAGGAAACCTGGAAAGGATGCGTGGTGGATGGAACGAATGCATTCGGTCTCTCTTGGTCCGAAATCAAGGAGGTGGACCAAGATCCCGTCCACTGGCATGAAATGGTCATGGTTCTATACTGTATAATGTGGACTAACTTCCTTAGTGGTCATATTGTTGATATATGCTTTTGTTTTTTCTTGATGCCAACCTCATCCTGCCCAATGTTATTGTTGCTGTTGTGTTTATCCTGTAATTTACGTGCTCATATTGTTGTTTGTCTTGTAAACTAATGGCCATGTGCTTAATTTGGAGTTAATTAATTCTGTTGAGGTTGACCTTTCCTTTCATCGTTTCGGGATCAATTAAAAAAAGCATCAGTTGAGCACAGGAGTCGATGTAATCGATATACCCATTCCCACCCCCACTAACAAAATATAAAAACCATTGTGCTCATTGTAGAAATAATTTTTAATATTTAACCAAAGATCATGTAGAATATTTTAATAATAATAATAATAATAATAATAATAATAATAATAATAATAATAATAATAATAATAAAATTCAAGAATTAGACGAACTAGAAACACCTGCAGAAAAAGCTAAGCGCTTGAAAACCTGTGCAAAAATTGCTGCCTTAGATATTATGACTGAAAAATGGCATGGAAAACCTCTCAATGGCAAATACCCAAAGAGAGCGAATAATGCAGATATTGACAAAGCCCTTACCCACCAATGGTTAATGGCCTCTGGCTTGAAATCAGAAACAGAGGGGTTTATCATAGCAGCCCAAGATCAATGCCTACCTACAAAGAACTACCAGGCTAACATATTAAAGAACGGCAGCTCCCCATTATGTCGTATATGCCAACGACAAAATGAGACCATCGATCATGTTGTCTCCATGTGCAGTCTGCTTGCGCCTACAGAGTATCTCAACAGGCATGATAGAGCTGCACAATATATTCACTGGGTAATATGCAAAAACCTGGACTTGCCCCATGATAAAAACTGGTGGGAACACAAACCACCCCCAGTACTTGAAAATGATCACATTGCACTCCTCTGGAACTTTACCATTCAAACTGACAGAAAGATAGACGCAAATAGGCCAGACATCATACTGAAAGACTTCAGACAAAAATCATGCCTCCTCATTGATATGACTGTCCCAATCGATATAAACGTATCTGTCAAGACCTACCAAAAACTGAGCAAATATAAAGATCTTGAAATAGAAATTAGCAAAATGTGGACTCTGAAGACGAAAACAATACCTATTGTCATAGGTGCCCTGGGAATGACAGCGAAACGGGCTGATTACTGCCTAGCTCAGATACCAGGAAACCCCAAAATGGCTGAAGTTCAAAAGATAGTGCTCATGGGAACTGCCCATGTCCTACGTAAAATACTGTCTATGTGATCTCAAATTTTAAAGCAAACACATAATTTTCTTATGGTTTCTTAAACATTCACTTGAACAAAACTGTACAAATTCAAATATATGGTACCCTAGGCATAACACCTACATGAACTTCTAACTTGTTGTCTCTTGAGGTCTCTGGGTGAGACTTGGATCCAACTTGTACAAATGCAAAACAAAAGTCAAACATAAAATAATAATAATAATAATAATAATAATAATAATAATAATAATAATAATAATAATAATAATAATAATAATAATAATAAATGTCCGGATGCAGTACTAGGCAGTGGCTCTCATGGCTTCTGATCTTATTTGATTGGAAGTGCTATCATGTACATTGTTTTGTCTTGCTATAAAAGATGGACTACAGCAAATATTCTGCTTAATGCCACAGATTTGCTTGTCAGTTGTTTGACCTTAACCAGTTGAGTATGTCCCTTTGTGGCTGACGATATGTGCATCTCTGTTCATAAGCAGAAGTAGTGGGGGAGCATCATAGCCATGTGTTGAGAGGAATTCTTTGGGGTTTGAATAATTCACCAGTGGAAACATGGGTGTTTTGCTCAACATACTTCAACAAACCTTATTCAGGGACATTTTGAGCGGGATGGGCTACTCGACTTGACGAAAATTCTAACTGGGCTCCACCTGCGAGGTTATGTGCTGTTTATCTTAATCACCACGTCGCGCACATATGGTTGTGATGCATGTGCCTGGTGTACCCTTATCAGGCGAGTAGTCATGATGGGTATACTGGGCTTCGTATATTTTATCCCAGTGTCACTTTGATGGCATGCACTGCTCTCTCACTCAATAATAATAATAATAATAATAATAATAATAATAATAATAATATAATAATAATAATAATAATTGACCGCTCGAATACTCCGGAAGGTGCTCGGAAAATAGGTGTTACCTTTTAGTTCACTGGTAGTGAACAGCTGACACCGTAGAACATCTCCAGCGTTAGAAGCAGTGCAAAGGCAATGACAATAATAATAATGATGATGATGATGATGATAATAATAATAATAATTATTAATTCGTTTTATTGGCCACAAGGGCTAATATCAATTAAAAACATATAAGGACAACGACAGGACGAAGGTTACAAAAGGTTTTGTCCGAAAAGGTAGGAAAGTTCGTCTAAACAGAGGAAGAAAACGGAGAAAGATATAATGAATAAATAGATAAATAAATAGATAAATAAATAAGTAGAAACCCCCGAAGGGGGAGGCGCTTCAAAAAAGGAAAGGTTACACGTGGAAAAACCCATAAAACCACGGGAGCCTGGTCAGAAAAAAATAAGAAAGGGGTATAGAGCCCTTTCTCCTTTTACATTACCTTCTTTTTTTCTTTTTTTTTTTTTTCTACAGGTGTATTCTCAGAATTGGTCCGTTTATACTGGCCATTCTTCCAACAGTCACCCATCTTTCAACGAATTTGCTATGAGACAGCACTTCCCTCTCTACTCTCATCTTCCTTTTGAAGTGGAACTTGAAAAAGTTGATGAGGCCTTGGCCAAAGAGGAAAGTGTCTGTCTTTAGCCCTTTCAAACGGGTCCACCATATCACCTCTTTCGCTACAGCCACTAGGCATAGGAAAATTGCCTTGCCCTCCTGGTTAAAGGAGGTCGGCGGGTCAATTCTCACGACGGATTCAGCTGATAGCCGGATC
>NC_142930.1:129155725-129190725 GCF_046866305.1 Octopus bimaculoides
ACTTCTTTTGTTTTTCTACTTTTTCTTTTACAACTAGTAATTTCTTTCCCTACTACTACTACTACTACTACTACTACTACTACTACTACTACTGCTGCTGTTGCTGCTGCTGCCACTGATACTACTAACTTCTTCCTACTCTTTTTCTTCTTCTACAACTACTAATTTCTTCTTCTTCTTCTTCTTCTTCTTCTTCTTCTTCTCCTTCTCCTACTAATACTAATACTACTACTACTGACTTAGCTATTGATTATCGGACTTTAATTAATAGTTCTGATGAGTTGTTGACAAATGTTCATTAAAATAATTGCAATGTTATGAGGAAACTGCACAGAACTACTCGCATGTATCCTAATCAACTTAATTAGCTACTCCCCCTCCCCTCCCCTGCTCACCTGCCGCCTACGCACCAACATTGCACCGCCAACGCCGTCATCACCCATTCTGCTCACTCTTACATACACAAGCACATACACACACATGCACACACACTCAGTACGCATCATTATGTATACATATACACGCACTTGTTCACCCATGATTTTCTATTCTCATGCAGGCAGACGCACACACATACACACACGCACATAGATATACACACACATACGGATGCACGCACACAAAAACATCTACACACACACACAGTAATAAATGTATGGTCATAAACACTAATACACACGTATAAACACACACACACACACACACACACACACACACACACATGGCCATACACAGACAAACACGCATAGTCACTCATAAACATGTAATCACACACATGCATGTAGACATACATACACACATATATATTCATACGTGGACATATACGCTCCCACATAAACACTCATACGCGCACACACATACACGTATACATACATACATACATGCATACATACATACATATATACAAACATACATACTCAAAGATACTCAGTCGGATATGCTCATCCATGCACACAAGTACAAACATGTATACACAAACATATGAACACATAGAGATACGTATACAGATAACCATACATGTACACATACTACACACACACACACATACGCGCCCACGCGCACATTGACAATTGCGTTCACTACTGTTCTACAGACGTACTTAAATGCACACACACATACACATACATATACATATTATGCACATATTTGCTTATATTCACACATGTAAACTTGTATGTTTACCACCTTCCTAAGCACCGCTATACATATTTGTACGGATTCTGAGAAGCACAAACATGCATACACAGACATACACACACACACACACACATACACACCATGCATATATTAGGTTACTGCTGAGACCCCCTTCGGTCGTGACTGACCATGGGATTGCACCTAGAAAGTTATCCTCCGAGGCACAAGTCCGGGCAAGGTTATTTATGGAAGACCAGCAGTCGCCCAGGCATACCAGCTTCTCCTCTCCTCTCCACGCCACCAGTGTTATCCAAGGGAAAGGCAAAGGGGCAGATACAGCTTGGTACCAGTGACGTCGCAACTTATTTCTACAGCTGAGTGAATTGGAGCAACGTGAAATAAAGTGTCTTGCTCAAGAACACAACACGCAGCCCAGTCCGGGATTCGAACTCACAACTTCACGATCGTGAGCTCGACGCCCTAGCCACTTAGCCATACGCCGTCACATGCGAATTAACAACAAACAAATATATTGGGTAACCCCATGAATAATGCGGTTTTTTATACTTCTTTTATTTTTCAAAATTAAGATAAACAAATTCTTTTTTAATCTAAAATATACTCTCTTTCATTTTCTACAATGCTTTTCCATCTATCTGGTAGACTTGCAAGGGCCAAAAATGCTCCTCCAATACTGTTCTGACGTCGTCTACAGAATTCACATCTTTTCCGTCCAAATGATTTTGAAAACCGTGGTATAAATGATAATCAGATGGGGCAATGTCTGGCGATATATGGTGGGTGGGGCATCGTTTCCCATTCAAACTGCTCAAGCATTTGAAATGTCATCTGCGCTGTATGTGGCCGAGCATTATCCTGATGGAAGAACACCTTTCGTCTTGAAACCACAGATGGTTGCTTTTCTTCTAGCGCTCACTTGAATGACTGGTTGAATGACCAAATCCAAGCTTTTCTGCTAGTTCCTCAACAGTTACGATGAGATTTTGTTCCACCAGGGTTTACAGGACGTCCTTGGCACTTCAGAAGGCCTCCGAGACAGGAGGAAGAGTAGATGGTAGAGAGGAATGAGGAATGTATCCTCGTGAAGGTGAGCATGCCGAAACTTCGAAGTCACTCTCAACTATGCCCTTGACAAAGTTAGTACGCATATACTAAGGAGAAGAAGAAGAAGAACAACAACAACAACAACAACGACGACGATGAGGATGTTAATGATGTATGTTGTAGGGAGACCTAATTTATGACGCTAGAGTGTTTCGGCACTGGGAAAGAAATACAAATTGGAACAGAAAAAGACGAAGAGATGTAAGAGGAGGGGAGACCCTAAAGGGGGACAGTAGAGTCCTAAAAACCGGAGCAGAAAATACTTAGAGTTTTATTCAGTTAAATGGTGGTCGGGAAGAATTGTTTTAACTATATATGTTATACATGTATGGCCAAAATAAAAATTAAAATTAAAAAATTACAAAATAATAAAAATATGTGTGCGCAGAATGATATATAGCTACTGGTGCATGGGTATTACTACAGAATAATGCCACACAACAGACTGGGTATATACGTGCCGAAACACACTAGGGTAATAAATTAGGTCTCCCCACAGCATATATCATTAACATAGATGCTCGTCGTTTGACTCTGGACAATTGTTTAGTTCTCTATTCGAAATTCTCTTCATTTTGTGTTGCTGCAGACTAATACCGTTGTGTGGTCAAATACATCTTCCATCGGACGAATTTCGGTAACGATGGTTTTGCTTGTACTCGCTGACCCACCGCCAGCGTACAACTAGATAAACGTTTTGCTATATGTACCTTCTTCTTTTTTTCTTCTTCTTCTTCTTCACTTTCGTCTTCTTCTAATCGTTTTCCTCCGCCTCCTTCCCTTTCTCTCTCCTATCATTATACGTATCCACCCTCTTCATGCTCCCCCCCATAATATCTTCCCCCACATACTCATCCTGCATATACACTTTTAATTTCTTCTTTTTTATTTCCTCCCTATATTTTTCTAACAATGTCTGACGGACGCACAACGTAATAGCACATACCTTTGATGCAGGCCAGGGTAAGTTCTTCTCCAATGTCTAAAACACCAATTATTACGTCTTTTTTTTTTTTTTCAGAATTTTAGCGTAAACTGGCGTTGCAAATGGAGACAGTACGGAATCATTTGTAACTTATAATTAAAGATGTGTTAAAGAATTTCCTTTGTCTTCTTCTTTTCATTGGATTATACATATGTATATACACATACATAATACATACATACAAACAAACAAAAATACCCTGTTGTTGATGTTGAATTTCCAATGCAGGAGCCTTGGATCTAGGTTAGAAACCGGTTCTTTCTCTATTCGTAAGAGATTTTGAAATAAACTGAATAATGATATACATGCACATATGTGTGTGTATTCTTGAAGTTAATAGCTAATAACAGCCTGTTTCTGCACTTCGTACATCATCAGTACACAATGCTTGAAACCATCGTATTTGAAGAGTTCAATTAGAGGATAGGAAGAAGCGTGAAAACTTATAATTACTTCCACTTCAGATCAGGAGATACTGTGAAAGTGGGACAAACTGTTTGGAAATAACGAAATAAAGATAAAACGTTTTTCTATTTCTGCTAAGATCGCACAGCTACCTATCGAAGTTTAAAGATTACAGAATAGCCTTATGCTTTTCAACAATCTTAATGTGTGTGTATGGGTGTATACGTGTGCGTATACGTGTGTACGTGGCGGTTTTTGTCTAAAGGTGAACTACAGTTCTATATTTAAGAGATGAGGAATTATGTACATTATATACATTATTTACATTTGACGGATATTTGTCTCCTGTGGGATGAAGTTAAAATAATAGACAGAGAATACTACTGGAAAGTACGAAAACTAAAAGGAAGCAGCATATATGCTAGGACACAACAACCTCCTAAGCAGACCGAGTGCAGATATGAGTAGCATATGGGAACCGGTATTAAGGAAGGACAGGACAATATTAGATTTATAAACCCTAAAATTCTTTCCATAATTGGACACGGGCATATGGCGTAGTGGTTAAGAGCGCGGGCTAATAAGATCCAAGATTCCAGGCAGTGACCTGAATAATAATAATGATAATAATAATAATAATAATAATAATAATAATAGGCGCCTTAGGTATAATAAAAAAATGTTCAGACAAATACATAACAAAAACACCAGGACTTACAAGTATATATAACATACCGAAAATTGTACTACTGGGCACTGCACACATTCTACGCAAAACACTTTCAATACAGTAGCCATAACAGCATCACAGCAAACCACAGCACATACCCAAGGCACACAGAGCTGCGCTCGGTAGTTAAGTGAAAGCACGTTATAAAAATAAAACTACTGAACAATAATAATAATAATAATAATAATAATAATAACAACAACAACATCGAAAAATACCTTAGGAATAAGAACCCAGGTTCGAAATTTCCCTAAGGCTGTGTTAACAACAAACAAGATGAGGTCAAAAATCCGTGAAATGTAAATAATGTAAAGGTGAGCTGGGCAGACATACTGTTGACAAAAGTTCGTAGGTATTACTGTAGCACTGTGAGCATCACTGCGTAGAAAATAAACCACAGTTTGAAGTGCCTCACGATTTGATGTAAATATTCTTGGGTTTGATCTTGATATTAACTGTATAACGAAGAGGAAATGTGAGGGAAAGTTTATTTTCTACCATTCAGTAATGTAGGGCATAAAAGGCGAGATGGTCACGGTTGGAAAACTTTTGATCATAGATTTCCTTGTGGTTAAACGATACCTGTTGAGATTAAAGGGTTACAACAGCAACAGCAATAACAGACAAGGAAAGGCAAGTCGGGGAGGGAACTTGGTTGAGGTCTTCCGCGGAATAGCAGCCAAACTTCCTGTAATCATACGAAATTGACTTATAAAAAGGAAGGAAACATAAGATAAAAAGATATGACTGGAATAACTTTGATCATGGATCTGCTCAATGAAGACACACCTGGAGCTAAAACACCTGGATAGCATACAAACACAAACACACACACACACGCACACGCACGCACAAAACACACAACTCTCCAGTACACATTTAAGAAGGAACTACCTCCAGTGGGTGATATAATGCACGGTAGGTGTCGCTCCTATTTTGTTTTATTTTATCTCGTGATAGAGATTTCGTACTAAGCACAAAAATTCAGAAACAATCTCCAAACATGAACCGAGATATTCTGTTGACACACACACACACATACTTTCTTCACTGGTGTGAGTTATATTTGCATCTTAACAAACATCATACCCCACAAAAATCCCCCACATACACACACTTTCATCAGCATATCTTGTTAAACAGACATGCGCAAGTAAATACACACACACACAATGTATGTATGTATGTTTATATAATATACACATGCACACACATGTACTCCATCTCTTGGCCTCTCTCACTCTTTCTCTATCTCTCTCTCTCTCTCTCTATCTCTATCTCTCTCTCTCTCTCTATATATATATATATATGTATATATATATGTATGTATATATATATATATATATATATATATACATACATACATATATGTGTGTGATGCGTGTGTGGTGTGTATGCGTGTGTATATGTGTCTATGTGTATGTATGTATGTATGTATGCACGCATTCTTTCATAGACGTGTTCACACACACACATATATATATATATACATATATATACACACATATTTATAAATAAATGGATACATAAATGTATATAAATATACACATATATATATACACGTGTTTATACACACACACATATATATATATATATATATATATATATATATATGTATACACACACACATATATGTATATATTTATATTCGCACGAACACACACGTATGCGCAATATGTTTGTTTACACATACACATTCGCACCACATACACACACACGTGTAACGCATGTACATAGTAAAGCCGTTATCTACTTGTGAATTCTTACAATGCAGTGTAAATTTTCACACTTCCTCATATATATACGCATGAACTACTACTACTACAATTACTACTACTGCTGCTACTACTGCTACTACTCTGCTTTCGTTTCCACTTGATACCTTGAAAAACGAGGTTTTGAAGTAACGCTATCCGACTGTCATCACACTCTGTATCGGTAGTCTTCGTGCGCGCTTCTAGCTATATGGACAGAACTCAATATCTGCTCAAATATGGGAGAATTCCAAACAACCCCGTCGCGCTTTCCTTGTAATAAAGCCAGAAATATCAAAACAGCTGTCTTTTACATGTTGGCATTATCTTCACAGATTTTGACGAAAGAAGAGAATAGCAAGAACGGTTTATTTTAATGGCATTTTTTGAAGAGCTTAGATTTCCAAGTAGGTTTGATTGAAGTGTAAGCAGTCGTTTAAGATAGGGTAGTGTTGAAAACTTATTAAAATATCTATAGAATAGAATGGGGTATATTTAAATAATGTTCACATTTTCTCAAGATTTGAAGCAATGCAGTGTTTTGTTGTTTTTTGCTTTACTTTGTTAACTGGATATTTGAAAGACAGAAAACCGTTTCTTTTCTTTTGTCTTTTTATTACTTTTTTTATTTGTGTTTTTTTTTTCTAAATAATTATAATTCTTTATTTGTTTCTTATTTTAACCATACCATGTCATATTTTAAAAACAGCTTAATGATTGCTTCGTCATTCTACGAGTGAAATATTTGCAGTTTTTTTTTTCTTTCAGTTTTGGTTTTCATCATGCTTTTAAGTTACACGTTTTTCTTTTTTCTTTCAAAGCTATAACCCGCCATGTTTTTCTTGTTAATAAACGACCTCCAGCGAAGTATCTCTGTAATATAAGGTATGTAACTTAATGGTGCCCAGATCTTAATATCTCAACATGCCAGATTTGTGTTAGTGACAACCATGTTCAATATTTGCCAAGAGGCGGCGAGCTGGCAGAGACGTTAGCACGCCGGGCGAAATGCTTAGCGCTATTTCGCCTGTCTTTACCTTCTCAGTTCAAATTCCGCCGAGGTTGACTTTGCATGTCATCCTTTCAGGGTCGATTAGATAACTACCAGTTACGCACTGGGGTCAATGTAATCGACTTAATCCCTTTCTTTGTCCCTTCTTTTTAGCCCCTATGAGCAGTAAAAAATTAATATTTTCCAAAAGGCAGTGAACTGGCAGAATCGTCAGAACGCTGGACAAAATGCTTACTGCATTTTATCCTTTATGACGTCCTGAGTTCAAATTCCGCCGAGGTCAACTTATCCTTTCATCCTTTCGGGGGTCGATAAAATAAGTACCAGTCGAGCGTTATGGTCGATGTAATCAACTAACCCGATCCTCCCCCAGAATTGCTGGCTTTCTGCCAAACTTTCAAACAAGTAAATATTTCTAAGGCGGCGAGTTGGCAGCATCATTAAAACACTGGACAAAATGCTAAGCGGCGTTTCGTCCTTTTTATGTTCTGAGTTCAAATTCAGCCGTGGTCCACTTTACCTTTTGGTCGATAAAACAAATGTCAGTTGCGCACTGATATCGATGTAATCGATGAGGCCAATTTCCCTCATCTTTCAAGTTTTGTACCTATAGTAGAAATGAATGATAAATGGTTCTAATTTAGGCACAAAGCCAGCAGTGAAACGTAGGGTCTAAGTCGATACAATCGAATCCATTAGCTGATTGGTACTTTATTTGTTGTATCAGTGGCGATGTTGTCCGAACCCTCGTCGTCACTGTTGTATCGCACGTTCGACGTACGATATAACGGGTTAATAAATAACGTTCTTGCAAAACGTTCTACACAAGTTAAACAATACTTGTAATTACACTCGACAATACGCAACTCGGCTTTACACAGCTCCTTTTCTTTATTTGGCACCCAGGCCATAACATACAGGGGACAGCACAAGGACAGACAGAACACTACGGTGGGGACAAAAACATAAAACGAATGAAAAGGAAATAAATGTATAATGAAATAGATGATAATGAAATGGCTGCATTGAACCACACTTCTCAAGCAATATCATTTAACTGTTAATTTATACAAGTTATGAAAGTTTTCTTTTTTTTCTTTTTGCATCTTTTTTCCTCGTTATTTTTTAAGTCTATTTCCTTTTTTCCCTTTTCTTTTCTCCTTTGTTAAAAAGTCTATTTCTAACTCCTCGTATGTAACTACTTTTGGTAGTTCTTCAAATTCAATTTCTGTCCCCAAAGGCTTCTCATCATCTTCAAATAGTTCTTTCAACCTTTTATACCTTTCCTTGTAAATCACCACTCCCTTTGTGTGTTCCGAGTAACGTTCAGCTGGTAATTTAATCCTTATGGCACCTTTGAATTTCGTTATTTTCCGCTCTATGGCGGTACTTTTCACATATGTTACTACATGTCACTTTTTCTTATTAGTATTTCCTTGTTTACGCTCCAGACCTGGACTGTCCGGGCTATTCGTTTTCTTTGGTTCCTCCGTCTGTACATAACCATAATCGTCCACGATTATATCTTCCACTCTATGTTGCAATACTTCTGCTGGTGTATCTGACCAGTTCCTCTATACCTCCTCTATTTTCTCCTCTACTTCCTTCTTTCGTTTTTGGTTCTCTGTCGAAGAGCTCACCCGCTCTTTTTCCTTTCGCTTATTTACAACAATAAACATCTCTTTATTTTCCTTTATTTCCGACCCCTCTTCTTCAGCGGGCTGCTCTTCGCGTTGTTGTTCCTCTACTTCACTTTCTTGCTGAGGGCACTTTGCTCCCATATGTCCTTTTTGTTTACATAGAAAACATCTTAGTAGAGATCTTCCCTCTACCACCACTCTTAGCGTAATGTCTTCTGGTAGAAGAATCTTTTCTACAATTCCGTGTAGGTCTTTTAACCCAACTTGAATTGCCATTTCTAGGCCGTAGCCCCAACAATTAACTTTCTTCGTTCTGGTTATCTTCAGAATCCTTGCATCTTCTTCCATTCCGTGCATGTCTGCTGCCACCAGACATACCTCTTCGATCTCGGGGGGGGGGGGGCACTCTACTCTCTCTCTCTCTCTCTCTCTCTCTCTCTCTCTCTCTCTCAACACATTTGCCACAGTACATCGGCAGCAGCACCCACTCTTGTGTCCTTATTGACTCAGGGGAGTGGTTAATGGCGTCCTCCTCACTGCTGAACCTAACCTCCACTGTGTCGTATTTTCATCCACGTGTATAGTAAGTGGTTAACCCTATCACTTCCCCCTAGATATTCCTCTATTGCCTCTATTGGAGCAATCTCTATTTTCTTGGAAGCGTTTGAGAACGTCCTGTACACAACCGTCTTCCTTGCTACATTCTTCGACACTTCTTCTGGTGAGGTCAGCTTTAAACTGGACCCTTCCTTTTGTCACAATTTGTTCCCTTTTTTCCCATTCTTTTGTATATTTCTATCTCGCGAACTTCAAGGGTGTTGGTCGTAATACCTTGTGTAGTTGCAGATGCATAGCTTGTGACACGTTCCATTTCCTTTCTTTTCACCACTTCACCCATAAATGGGAAAGAAACAATTTTCAAAAACAGGCAAAACACAGCAACAAAAATTGAATAATTCAACAATTTAAACAATTCAACGAATCTTGGTTCACCCGCGCGGTGAGACCTACAACAAACATATAATACTAATGTGTAGCAATAACAGTGTGTAACAATTCGAACTTACGTCAAAGAAACTACTACCAACACCCTTCCGGATTTACACAGCTCACCGACTCCCCGATACACTCTTTGCGCATGTCCATTTATATTGTGGCACAGTCCATTAGGAGCCAACCAAACAGGGGTGTTCTACTTCCACACAGCGTTATTTAAGCACGGAAGGATGAAAAGAAAAGTTGATATTGACGTGGTTATAACTCAGAACTTAAAACACCAGAAGAAACACTGCAAGGATTTTTTTGTCTCTCTAACGATTCTAAGATGTCGCCACCAGTAATTTGAAGGAAGGACGTAGATAATCAATGCTACTGTGTTTAGTATTTGGCTGTTGCTGTACTTTATCGACCCCGAAAGGATGAAAGACAAAGGTGTCATCAGCGGAATTTTGATCTCAGAATGTAAAAAGTTGGATAAAACACAGTAAGACATTTTTCTCCGACGTTCTAATGAATATATCAGCTCGTTGCTTTAAAACACCACCAAGATGTTGCTGATATCCATTATAAGCTGAGTGAATTTGTGCAATTCAAAGCGAAGTATTTTGTTTAAGAACACAACGAGATTCTCTATCCGGGAATCGAAATCACCACCTTACAATTATGATTCCAATACACTTACCACTTCGCCACACGACCTCACAAGTTGAATTCAACATCGAAGGATTAAAGACGTTAATCCCATTACACTACATAAAGTTAAGACGGAAAAGAATTTCACAATGCTGATCTGAAAACATACCCTATAACAATACATATTCAATATTAGATATTTTCATATGTAGTGATATCACACGTTAGTAGATTATAAACCATACTGATATCAGAGAATATAGATGTTTTCGATCTAGTTTGGATTCTTTGCAATCAAATTTGAATACTTTGCAATCAAATCTGATTGCAAAGAATTCAAATTTGATGGCAAAGAATTCAAATTTGATGGCAAAGAATTCAAATTTGATGTCAAAGAATCCAAATTTGATGTCAAAGAATCCAAACTAGATCGAAAACATCTATATTTCATAGGACGTAGTGCATATAAAATATGCACCTATATGAACCTACGAATATGATTCACGGGTGAAATTTTTTTGACTTGTCCTCAAGAAGACACAAAAGTTGGCGGTCATATGTTTTTGTCTTTACAGCTGGTTAAATTGATAGAAACAACATTATTTTCAGCCATAAGAACAAAACCATACGGCCAACGACTTTTGCAGAAGTATAGCCAAACTAAAGCGTAATCGCAGGTTCAAATAGCTAACTGATGGATGTTTTGTTTTATCAGACTGGAAGAATGCAAGTCAAAATCGACAGTTTTAGCAGGAGGAGGGTGGATAACTGCCAGCACTTGATGAGTTGTTAACCTTTTGCCTTGTTATTCTTGGTTCAATCATTAGACTGTGGCCATGATGGAGCACTGCCTCGGAAAAATTTTAATCAAATGAATCGATTCCAGTATTTATTATTAATTTAAAAGACTGGTGCTTATTCTATCCATTTCTTTTTTGCGAAACCGCTTGGTTGAGGGGACATAAACAAACCAACACCGATTGTGAGGAACAAACACAGACATGAAGATATATATATACACACACACACGACAGGTTTCTTTCAGTTTCAATATACCATGGTCGGCCTGGGTATATAGCACAAAACACTCGCCCAAGGTGTCATACAGTGCGATTGAACCCGGAACCATTTGATTGGGAAGAAAGTTTCTTACCGCATAGTCGAACCTGCGCCTCGATGGTTTTATTGGTCCTGAGAGAATCAAAAGGAATGTTGACATCACCGGGATTTGAACTCAGGACATAAAGAGCAGGAAGAATTGCATCTGAACATTTTGTCCAAATTTGCTAACGATTCAGCCATCTTCCCACCTTCTGTCCTTTAAATAATAATTCTTTTTTTAAATTAGAGAACGAATAAATAAGTTTTTACTATCATAGCTTGTAAGTTAAAAAAAGTCTATCATACAAGTTGTTTCAAACATTATATTTTTATAAGTACGGTTTTCTTATCTCAGACGGTTAAAAGAAAACAACAAAAAAGTCACATAAAAGACGAAGAATAAGAGAACGTACATACAAAAATCATGTAACAAAAAATATAACGAGGTAAAAAATTTAACAAAAACATGAAGTAATAAATGTGAAATTTTTATTACAATTTTATAGGGATTTCCTTTTTTGATTTTTGTTAGCTTTACTTTTCTATCTTTCTGTTATTTTTGTCGGTTGTTTTAGTGTTTCCTTATTCATTTTATTTCTGGTTTCGATTTTCAAATAAATTTCAAGCCGGCATTAAAAAATAGATGATATCGTATAGTGTACGAAAAATGTGGGCCTCCTTCCCTTCTCTGCCGTTGGCTCTTATTCTCCATCGCTTTTCACACACATATGTAACTATATACATATATGTGTGTGTGTGTGCATGTATATATATATATATATATATATATATATACGTCATATATTCGTACAGATATTATACACGTGTTTGTAACGCACAGTACTTTTCGATCGACTTTTATTTCTCTCCCCTACTTGAAATTAATAAACCATTCCCTTGTAACCAATGAATGTCTTTCCACTAGTTGAACTTGACTTAATTAAATACGAATTTATGAGATTTACCTTCGTAAAGACACAAGATAAAGATGGACGAAGATAATATATACAGCTATATGTGTGTCTGTGTATGTATGCATATATATATATGGATGTGTGTGTGTGCGCGTTTGTATGCATGATATTTATATATATATATATATATATATATATATATATATAATCATAAATATATAGGGATTGACAGTAACCTGCTTCTCCAACATACTGAGAATTCAGAAATAGCAGTCAAAGAACTACTGATTTCAAAACTACAAATTATTACTCCAGATTGATAGCGATATTTTTGATACACACAGAACAAAAAACAGTAGAGAAGAGTAAAAAAACCACCTGCCTTTAGTTAATTTAGTACGATCGTTTCACAGTTAAGAGTAAAGAATACTCTATTCTGATCTTCAGCTAAATATTCTAATAAATTTATTAATGTCTAAATAACTCACGTTAATTTTGACCATGTGAACATCAATACCACGTGAGGAAGACGTTAAGAAATTTATCGGCCAGTGAGTTCAAAATCCCTCGCCCCAATGAATTCAATTCAGTGTGCATCATAAATAGTCCCGCAATATTTAGCTGAAGATCAGAATAGAGTATTCTTTACTCTTAACTGTGAAACGATCGTACTAAATTAACTAAAGGCAGGTGGGTTTTTTACTCTTCTCTACTGTTTTTTGTTCTGTGTGTATCAAAAATATCGCTATCAATCTGGAGTAATAATTTGTAGTTTTGAAATCAGTAGTTCTTTGACTGCTATTTCTGAATTCTCAGTATGTTGGAGAAGCAGGTTACTGTCAATCCCTATATATTTATGATTATAAATGTTTTTTACCGAAAAGGTTTTTTCATACTGAGCTACCCGGCAAAATTGTTAATTATTAATTTTATTACTAATTGACGATTCCCTGCCCTGCATATCTATATACATATATATATATATATATATATATATATATATATATATAGAGAGAGAGAGAGAGAGAGAGAGAGAGAGAGAGAGATATGTGTGTATGTGTGTGTGCATATGTATCCCTATATATATATATATATATATATATGTATATGTATATATATATATATATATATATATATATATATATATATATATTATAGGCAATACGTCATACAGTCATACCACACACACTCATATACGTATATACATACATGCATACATACATGTTTTCAAGCGTAGTGTGCCCGTCTGTGTATAATGTGTTTTTTTATATGAAACCTGTACAAGACAAAACTCTAATGAATTAAAAGTGCGTCGGGAACGAGGGAAAGAAAATATCAAAGTTCAAACTCGAACTATGTAAGTTTAAATATAAAGAGTAGTAGTAGTAGTAGTAGTAGTAGTAGTAGTAGTAGTAGTAGTAGTAGTAGTAGTAGTAGTAGTAGTAGTTGATGATGAAGATGATGATGATGATGATGATGATGAGCAACACCAAAGGTAACGACGACGACGACGATGACAGCAGCTGTAATAACAATAACCTGAACAAAACAAGTAGTTAAACGACCCACCATGTATTTACAGAGGAACCAATAGAAATACTGTCGGCCCTGCACAGCAGCGGCACCAGCAGCAGTAGCAGCTGTGGTGGTGGTAGTAGTAGTAGTAGTAGTAGTAGTAGTAGTAGTAGTAGTAGTAGTAGTAGCAGCAGCAGCAGCAACAGTAGTAGTAGTAGTAGTAGTAGTAGTAGTAGTAGTAGTAGTAGTAGTAGTGGTGGTGGTGGGGTGGTGGTGGTGTCGCTGCTGCTATTTGTGATGGTTATGGTGCTAGACGTGATGCTGATGGTTTTGCGGATAGGACCGAAATGTCAGCAAGTATTTAATGGCAGTTATGTGTCACGCTTTGGTCGTTGTACAATGGACTTCTTTTTTTTTTTTTTTAGAGGAATTTTTCAGAAGGTTTGCAGTTTCTTTTGGCTTGCTTAAATGACAGACATTTTCTGAACGTGAGTTCCAATCTGGAAGCGAATGGCGTCTTCTGTCTTTGAGAAAGGTATTTCTTTCCACATCGCACCAGTCTACTCAGCTGTAGTAAGAACCAACCGAATGCTGTCACAGGTCTCGGCCTCTCCAGACGGTGTCTGAAACTATACCCACCTCACAGGTACCTAAATCCATTTATGACAACTAAATAAATGCTACCAACTTATGTTCACTCACGGGTAACTATTGGCTGTACAACTAAAGTAGTTCAGATTTGTATATAACACCTTTTCATAAAACAAATACCAGTAATATACTGAAATCGATAAAAAGTGATATAAAAGCGCCACCTATAAATATTTGGTCTTTGACTAAATGAGAAACAATTATTTTTTTTATGCCACCATTTTTAAAAATTCGTTTATTGTATATTTAATTTTTGTATTTGGTTTGCAAGATTCTTCATGTGAATTCCTGTGTTAAAGCCTATTTTATTGTGTCTGGGGAGAGTCATTCTCTTTTAGTACCTTATTACCTAACATACTTGCCGGTTCGATTTCCACTCATTTACTTATATATGTTTTTCTAAAATTTTCGTTGCTTCTTGCAACCTCTTCAATAATCATCATTGGACAGAGTCAACGACTATTGAAGAAGTTGCAAGACGCAAGGAAATTTTAGAAAAAAAAAATAAATGAGTGGAAATCGAACCGGTGAGTGTGCTTGTTATAAATGTGAATTATAAAACGTTAAAATTGATGTTTTTACTCTCTTGAAACAGCTGTAGAGAGTAATTAAATTATACGCTTTTCTGCTTCTTATCCTAAACATGTAACTGTTAAATTTTGTTATGAAATCATTTACTGTATTACTAAACATTCGAGAGGGATTTATAAGCTTTTAACAAATACACAAACCCCATATTTCGGTTCTTGAGTATTGTCGAATTCCAAATGATATTGTATTTGACGTTGTGTTGTTTTTAACCCCAGGTCAGACCCCATCTAGCAGTCATATGATCGAATATATTCCAGGCATGATTATGATTATTCCATCTTTTAAATACATGTTTCACATCCTTCATTATCTAATGCATCCTATAGCTATTTTAGCTCTTACTTTTAGCAGGTCGTACGCCTACATACAATCTTTACGTCGTTAACTTCCATTGTTAAATGATTTCAGTAGCAGCGGCATATCCCGTTGAGACTAGACGCACACGCAATGAAGCAGTGCAACGATTAAAACAGTTAAAAGGTTAGAAGTGAACATATTCAACACAATGAATTGAAAAGCTCTATCGTTATAGTTTGGTCAGTGTCTCAGAAAATGAATTAAGACAGCTACAACTTTAACCCAACTTCTAACTTAAACCTGTTAACTAAACAAACAACCGTTCAGAACTAAAGTTAAGTACATGAGGAAACGAGCCAAGAATTTGCAGATAGGAAAACAAAATTTGACAACAAAAAACAACAACTACAACAACGACAACGATAATAATAATAATAATAATAATAATAATAATAATAATAATAATAATAAATGATTGAAAGAATGAATGAATATAATTTAATTCGCATATAACTTTAAAATGACTGGAAAAATAAAATGAAACTCTGCAGGAAAGACATTTATCAAGCTTTAGCTTCTTAAAATAATAACAGAAAGATGTGGAAATAGTAATTTATAACTGGCGATGTTTATTTTTAATGGTGAGTAATTTTTGGCCGTTCTTTTTCATTATGATACGAACTTCTTAGTCATCCGATGGACGTTAGTCATCGAATTGAACTTGAAAGAAAATATTGACAAGAAAGAGAAAAACCAAACAACAAAATTCAATAGCAAATAATAATAATGATAACAACAACAACAGCAACAAAAATTACGAAACAACTAAAAGTATTATTTCAATTTGTTAATTTAGTACGAGTTCTTTTGATTAATTCCTTGGCAAATTTGATGTTGGTTTGCTTGGCTTGGTCCGTTGTTTTATTCCTACACTGATCGACCTATGTGTCCTTTATCAGATTGATAAGTTAGATATCAATCACCAAACGGCGGTAGCGAGTATTGAAGAATCAATTCAGCTTATAACTATGTTAAACATTATAAACAGTTTTAGTTTCGTATTTCTGCATCATGTCATCTATGTTATACAGTATGCAGTATTTTAGTTTCGTATTTTTATATCATGACATCTCGTCGCAGCACTCCGAACGGTTACGACAACGAGGGTTCCAGATGGTCCGATTAGTGGAACAGCCTGTTCGTGAAATTAACGTCTAAGTGGCTGAGCACTCCACAGACATGTGTACCCTCAACGTAGTTCTCGGGAAGATTCAGCATGATACAGATGAATATTCTCTTGCGGGATTTCTAGCTAAGTTTCATGCAGTAATCTTCAAAGATCTGGCTTTGAAGATGCGTTCTTGTTCTTTTTTTACGAGCTGTCATGTCCATTATGTCCCAGAGGTGTTCAATAGGGTACATATCTGGTGACTGGCTTGGCCATGGAAGCTTTTCAATGCCATTCTCATCCAACAAAACTTGTGTTATTTTAACCGTGTGACATGGAACCTCATCTTCTGTTAATAAAGTCTTCTTTAATCATTTCACCACTGGAGGAGATTGGAAGGAGTCCTTTCTGCAATATGGACACATATTTATCTAAGTTTATGTTTCCCCAACACTCCACCAGCTCAGATTAACCATTGCTCCTCAGACCATCACTGAATAGCTGCTCTGTGTCATTGTTGGCTGCAGTCTTTTTACATTAGATTCTTGATCACGGAGTCTCCAGACCCACACTTGACCGCTATCAGGAAATACAGCAAATCTGGACTTATCAAAGAATATGACAGTGTCCCAAACTGCTAGTGGCCTCTCCACCTTCTCACTGGCCCAATCTTTTCTCCGCTTGATGTTGGCTGGTCGAAGAAGTGGCTTACTTCTCGCTGCTCTGCTATAGTAAGCAAGTTTGTGGAGATACCGGGCAGCTGTTCTGGGACTGACATCAACTTGTTTTACTGTCAGAGGCCTTGCAACAAGGATTATCCTTCACACTTCTTTCAACAAAGAGAAGGGTCCTGTCAGAGGGCACTGATTGATCTGGGTTAGGTGATGCAGACTCTTACCCCACTCTGGTAAACTGCACAATTACTCTCTTAACTGTAGAAAGCGGGATCCCAAGATTTCCTACGATTTTATGTTATGTCCACCTTCAGAACGACACACAATACGGCCTCATTGTAATTCAGACGGTTCTAAGGCTTCTTTTGTACATGGCATGATTAAACAGCCACACATAGAACCTGAAACATAAAAATGTCGATTAATAAAAGATATAAACCTTTACAAGTTAGAATAAACATAAAACGATGTTTTATGGGGTGTCTATTTACTTCTGTCATGTCTGTGTACATTATAATGTATACATATATATATATATATATATATATATATATACCCAAACACACGTACGCACGCACACATACACACATACAAGCTCTCTCACACACACACACAAACACACACACACACACACACACACACATACACACACATATATATAAGTCCAAGAAGTCTTTACAGCATGTTCAAGAGTAGCAGCAGGCACCTCATTATAAAAGCTGCACAGTGCAATAGAAATAAATGACAAAAACAAAGACAATAACTCCTCAGAACAAACAGAAGAAAATAGAACGAAAAATAAACAAAAACGCATCTGCTAATAAACATTGACAGAAAAAAATGAAGGAGAAGCCAACGGAAACTGTAAAACTCCAGGCAGAGATAAAAAAAAAGACCTGCATAAAGGAAGCATAAATATTATGAAAAGAAGTCATTCTAGTATTCCGTACTAGATTGATTTAAAAAGACAAAAACAAGAAACAAATCTACGATGATATGTTTGTACCCTTCCCCCACCACATAAAGTCAAATTTAGCTCTTGGAGCTGCGTATTCTATCTATGGAACATCGAAATGATGCTTTATGGTGACTATGGCAGGCGTTAATTCAGACAGGTAGAGTAATTTAGTAGTAATGAGTTAGTTGGGAGGGCAAGACGTTACAGTGGCTCATTTTATAAGGTTTAGTCTAACATCTCGACGATCCTGGTTCAAAATAACCTGAAGGTGACGTTTGAAATTTGGGTTTCCTACATGGACAGATGATCATTACTTCTTTTTTTATCTATTATTTTTTAATTTATTATTATTGTATCTATTATCTATTCATTTTATCTATTATTTTTATCTATTATCTTATCGAGCAGAACAATCCTTAAGGGTAATCCAGTACTGACCAACCGACATTTAAACGCAGCAACAACCATATTAATGTGGGAGATTTTACTGCTGTTTCTAACATGTCGAACAAAAATATCAAGTCTTTTCATCGTATCTCATGTCTCTCACAGATCAGCTAAGTCCAGGGAGGAAGCCTACCAGGGTAACATTCATTCTTTTCAACAAAACATTTCTTGCTATATAAGATACATACATAATGCATGCATACATACATACGTATATACATATGCATATATATATATATATATATATATATATATATATATATATATATATATATATATATATATATATATATATATATATATATACACACACACACACAGAGTGGAAATTTACAGAAAAACAAAAGACGAAGTCAGGTGTATAAACAACAAGCAGGTGTATTAGTTTCATGCTTTTATGTTTCGGGCCTACGCTCTTCAACAGAAAGGAACACGAGGAAATAAATAGAGAGAGAATAAAAAAAAATGTGAATTTAGCGGTCAAACATGACGCACTGTGGTGTGTATTCGGAAGAGTTTACTATCAATCTGCGACTATTATTTTGGGATTTAGATTTGAAGTAACTACAAAAGGGGCTAGTGGGAAAATCGCTTGGTGAACTTCGGATGATCGTATTCAAGTCCCTATATCGCAAATGTGAGACTGCACCATATAACACAAACGCATATACACAGATACACAAATGCATACAAACATACCTACATATATATATATATATATATATATATACAAACACATTCATATAAGAGGGAAGACCACCTATGGTCTGACTACTAAGAAAAGATTGTTCTCAAGAAAATTCAGCAAACGCCAGAACGTAAGCGAGCAAGACAAATGAAGAGATACAAAATATAAAGATTAATCACAAACCGGTTTCGTTGTTACCACTTACGTAATTACTTACGTAATTGTCCGCAACTCTTCAATGTGATCGTCATAGCAATATAATTTGCAGAACTATATACGAGACGTCCCCGGGAGATTGAACATGAATATAGTTCTACCAATTACATTTGGGGTTATATTTCAAAAGTCTTCGTTTTGGCGGTTGTCACACTCTGTGTCAAGCTGGATCTCCCTGAGAACTACATTAGGGGTACACGTGTCTGTGGATTGCTCAGCCACTTGCACGTCAATCTGACGAACAAGCTGTTCCGTTGACAGTATTAGCTAGGACCCTCATCGTCGTAACCGACGGAGTGCTCCTATATAGATAGATAGATAGATAGATAGATAGATAGATAGATAGATAGATAGATAGATAGATAGTCACTTTTGGAGGTTAAAAATGAAAGTTACAACTCCATTTTTCTTCTTTTGAAAATCTTCAATATTTCAAGTGGAATCGGAAAAGTAAAAGTACGACAATAAAACTTATATTGTAATTACTGTGTTCCATACTAAATTTATAAAAAAAAACACGAAAGGAAAGGACTAACAGCAAGACATTTGGCTCCTTTTTGCATCTCCCTTTGCTTACATCATTACGATCCCATAATAATAATAATAATAATAATAATAATAATAATAATAATAATAATAATAATAATATCAGCAACAAGAAAAAATGCCACAACGCCGAATTTAGATCTTGGAGGCTGTGTATATTCTATCTATGGAACGTCGCAAGAATATTTTATGGTGTTTTGTAGGAAACATAAATTTGGATAGGTTTATAATTTAATACCGTCTTCCTTCTTATAACGCAAACTCTTTGTGTGTATATGTGTGCGTTGTGTGTTTGTGCATGCACGTGTGTGCGTGCGTGTGTGTGTGTTGCTTCATTCTTTCTTTATCAAGAAATCTCCAGCCCATGCCGCTTCACGGTTGAAATAGAAAATAAGGAATAAACACTAAAACGAAATAAATGAATATAAACTTTGGCTCGTCCAAGTAATTTTCCAGTAATTTATACAGAGGTGTCTTTATGGTTTATTTTCCTTCGCTCTTTGTTCTTGAGTTTGTATTGTATGTTATATTAACTATTTTTTTATTGCTACTTCAGTTTTTTTTAAATTTTAATATATTATTGTATTATATCATAATGTTCCGCTTTATTGTATTTTATCCGGCGAGTCGGTGAGCTGGCACAAACGATAACACGTCAGACAAATTGGTTAACAGAATTTCATTCAGCTTTACGTTCAGCGTTCAAATTCCGCCGAGGTCGACTATATTTTTCATTGTTTCGGGGCCGATAAATTAAGTACCAGTTGATTACTGGGGTCGACGTAAATCGAATAGCTGCCCCGCACACAAAATTTTTAGCCTTGTTCCGATAGTAGAAAGCATTGAATAGTTTTTAATATCATTTTATCAAATCATATTGATTTCAAATTTTCTCACAAGGCCAGCAATTTCGGGGGAGGGTGTAAGTCATTTACATCGACATTCGTGCTCAATTGGTACTAATTTCATCAGCCCTAAAAGAATAAAAGGCAAAGTCTACCTCGGCAGAATTTGAACTCAGAACGTTAAGACGGACGAAATGCAGCTAAGCATTTTTTTCCGGCGTGCTAACGATTATGCCACCTCGTCGCTTTTATTGAATAATATCATATAGTATTTAAATACTATTGGAATTTACTCACAAAGTATTGGAATCTTATATGCATGCCATTCTGCCTAAATAATGGATCTACAAATGCAATATCCCTGAATATCTCACATCTATTTTCATTCCTCTACTTCACTCTCTATTTCATATCTTATCTAAATTAACTATTGCTCAACCATTTTCTCACCCCGTCTCCGATGAAGAGATAGAAAATTATCCCGAAACAGCTGTAAGACCTATTTATAAGCGTTCTAAATTCTTTCACAGCCTTGGATTTTTATCTCATTCTGATTTTTAAAAAATTATATATAAACATGCTGATATATGACCTATGCTGGACTCCTTATTCGCATAATCACCGAACCTAGAGCTTAACTATGGTCTGTCCACAGCGCTTACTCAGAATTATCTGACACCTTTGGATGTTATTGACACCATTACCTCTCATAACCTCTCTCTCTGTCTCTCTCTCTCTCTCTCTCTCTCTCTCTCTCTTTCTTTCTGTATATATATATATATTTATATATATATAAATATATATATATATATATATATATATATATATATATATATATATATATATATATATATATATATATATATATATATATATATATATATGTATGTATGTATATCTATATATATAGGGAGAATTCACCAAAAAAACAAAAGACGAAGGTAGGTGGCGTAGACAACAAACAGATGTATTAGTATAACGCTCGAGATGTGAAAGAGTTTTTAACGTTTCGAGCCTACGCTCTTCCACAGAAAGGAACGCAGAAAGAAACAATGAGAGAAAAAAGGATGTGTGGTGGCTAGCGATCTATCTTGGCGAATCATATATATATATATATATATATATATATATATATATATATACATATACACATGCATACATACATACATACATACATACATACATACATACGTGCACGCGTGAGTGTGGTAGCATATGGCTTAAGTATGGTCAGAGCCAGAAACTGCTAGAGTCATTGTTGAATTTCATACCACATCTTCGAGTGTATGTATATGCCTATTTATGTATGGTCTGTGTGTGTGTGTGTGTGTCTGCCTGTCTGTCTGTCTACACGTGTGTGAGTGTGTATGTGTGTGTGCTTGTGTATGTGTATGTGTATGTGTATGTGTCTGTATGTGTGTCTTTATGTGAGTATGTGTTCGTGCGTGTTTGAGTATAGGTGTATACGTGTGTCTTTAGTCTTATTTATTTAACACAATGTTTCTTCTAAAAATCTATTTTCCGTCTCTCAGTCTCTCTCTCTCTCTCTCTCTCTCTCTCTCTCTCTCTCTCTTTCTTTCTCTCTCTCGCTCTCTCTTTCTCTCTCTCTCTCTTTCTCACTCTCACTTCATCTCTAGCTCTTGTTTTCTCGCCTTGTCTAACGCTCTGTCTGTCTATCTCTCTCTCTCTATTTGTCACTCTTTCTCTCGTTCTCCCCTTCTCTGTCAACATTCCAAAACTAAACATTTATCTATGTGCGTGTCTGTCAATGCATCTAACACCTCATCTATTTCACTTCCCACATCCCCTTAGCTACACACGTGAACTTACCTCGAACTTTAAATATGCTTTTACTTTCACTTCACGTAACCTGTAAAGGTCGCCTTTCAGCGAATGTCCTTCATCATTCGTCTTAATCAATCTTTCTTACCCGCAGGTCAATGTCACCGATTTGCTTTAACCTGTGATCTGTAATTGCCAAAATCTCCGATGACCACACACACATTACGCTCAATTGTGTAACACGGTGATTCGCAATTACACGTCTAACCATACATGCAATACGACAGATGATGATAGCGCAGCAGTCGATAGTTCTGCTGCTGCTTCCATTGCTGCTGCTGCTGATGATGATGATCATCATCATCATTATCATCAGTATTAAACTTTTCTTTAAAAATGTGTTAAATATTGATATCAAACACACTTCAGCTATACATGAGACATACACGCAAAGACTGAAGAATAGGTACATCTATCTATCTATCTATCTATCTATCTATCTATCTATCTATCTATCTATCTATCTTTATATATATATATATATATATATATATATATATATATATATATATATATATATATATATATATATATATATATATATATATATACCAGCATTAAAAAAGATAAACAAAAAGAAAGAAAGATAGATAGATAAAGAGACAGACAGATAGATAGATAGATAGATAGATAGATAGATAGATAGATAGATAGATAGATAGATAGATAGATAGATATAACAGACAGACAGACAGACGGACGGACGGAAGGGCGGACGGACGGACGGACGGACGGACGGACGGACGGACGGACGGACGGACGGTCGGACAGATTCGAAAGGCACTTTGAAGGAAAATAAAGTAAACGCTTCCTTTATATCAATATATTTTTAAATATGTTCCATAGATATTTCAAGGGAAACATGTTGGAATTAACATGCTGGAATGATCGGAAACATGTAGCTCGGAGTACTGGGATTATGAGCTTTTCAGTTGGAATGTATTCAAGAATACTTTGTAATTACGCATTGTGCTCCGTGATTTATCACTTCTCAGTGAATCTGTGTGTGTGTGTGTGTGTGTGTGTGTGTGTGTGTGTGTGTGTGTGTGTGTGTGTGTGTGTGTGTGTGTGTGTTGTGTGTGTATTCGGACACACATAATAGGAGTTGAAAATTAGTGATTTCTGCTTATATTTAATATACATGTGCCAACGCACTAAACTCTCGGACCTTGAGTCGCTCTGTTGCTTCTGCTAAATATTAACAAACATATACGCATACGCAGGCGTGGCTGTGTGGTAAGAAGCTTGCTCCTCAACCACATGGTTCCGGGTTCAGTCCCACTGCTTGGCACCTTGAGCAAGTGTCTTCTACTATAGCCGCGGGACGACCAATGCCTTGTGAGTGGATTTGATAGACGGAAATTGAGAGAACTCCGTCGTATATATATGTAATACAGAATGGGACAAGAACGCAAAGCATCCAGACAGTTAGGTGATACAAGAAAGGGACAAAACATCCAGACAGACGATACAAAGAAAACACGGACAGGTCATTCGGAGTTTTCTTTCTTCAGTCGAGATCCAGATTATCCTTGCAATTTCGGCTCGTTATTCTCGATATTGCTCCAATCTGGCCAGCCCCAAGGAAAAACTAAGCTAAGAATATTAGATTCCTTGGAAGAAAACAGCGAATGAATACAAAAACAAGGACGGAAAAAAACGAACAATGTTACACAAATACAGTAAGAATAATAACAGGGCATAACAACGGATGTCTTTCGACTAAGGACGAATTAAATTAAGCTGGTGTGTATTGAAATAAGGCCTTACAGCAGGGATACGAGATTTCACAGGAACAGGGAAGAATAATGATGTCGCACGCACAACGGTCGGACAAGAAAGAAAATCCAGGCTTGGCCGAACACCGGTCACGTGGGAAGAGAACAGAGAGAGGTAGAGGCAGAGGGACAAAAGCATTAAGGAGGGGCGAGAAAAATGACTGGGACACAGTGAAGTGAAAAGTGGAGGGAAAGTGAGCAAGAATAGACGGCAAGGAAATGTGAGCGAGGGGGAACGAAAGAACGAACAGTGAAATGAACGAATAAGGGTGAAGGGGATGATAGACAGAAATAGAATCATACAAGATTTAGAAAAATGTATAGTTACATATAAGAGACAAGTGTACGTACGCCCTATACACACACACACACACACACACATATATATATATATATATATATATATATATATATATATATATATATATATATATATATATATCCTTGTACTTCCTCTACTGCAAGGTTATTTTTGATGTCTTGCAAGTACTTGGTGACCCTGTCAACGCAGGGGCCACTAAAAAGCACCCGTTCACACTGTAAAGTGGTTGATGTTAAGAAGGGTATCCAGCTGTAAAAATTCTGCCAAAACAGTCACAGAAGTCTGGTGTAAGCTTCGACCTGACCGGCTCTTGTGGTACCGTCCTACACATGCTAGCATGAAGACGGAAGTTAACGATGATGATGATGATGATGATGATGATGATGATGATGATGATGATATATATATATATATATATATATATATATATATATATATATATATATACAAAAATAAGAGGAATGACCAGCAAAAGTGGACTCCTATATGCTAGAAATAGATGCCGAATCATCTAATCACGAAAAATATGTTCTCAGTAAAAATTTAAGTCAACTTTTGCTGATCATACCTCTTATTTTTGATGTAATATAATTTTAATCTTCGGATTTTTTTTTTTAATATGCTAGACCACTGGTTTTAATTGATTAATATCAATTTCTACCCTTATTAATAAATTTTATATATATATATATAATATATATATATATATATTATATATATAATATATACATATATATAGAATATAGATATATATATATATATATATATATATATATATATATATATATATATATATATATATATATATATATATATATATACATTAATATATACATACATAAATATATATACATATATATATATATATATATATACATATATATATATATACATATATATATATATATATATATATATATATATATACATATATATATATATATATATATATATATATATATATGCATAGGCGTAGGAGTGGCTGTGTGGTAAGTAGCTTGCTTACCAACCACATGGTCCCGGGTTCAGTCCCCCTGTGTGGCATCTTGGGCAAGTGTCTTCTACTATAGCCTCGGGCCGACCAAAGCCTTGTGAGTGGATTTGGTAGACGGAAACTGAAAGAAGCCCGTCGTATATGTGTATATATATATGTATGTGTGTGTGTGTGTTTGTATGTCTGTGTTTGTCCCCCCAACATCGCTTGACAACCGATGCTGGTGTGTTTATGTCCCCGTAACTTAGCGGTTCGGCAAAAGAGACCGATAGAATAAGTACTAGGCTTCCAAAGAATAAGTCCTGGGGTCGATTTGTTCGACTAAAGGCGGTGCTCCAGCATGGCCACAGTCAAAAGACTGAAACAAGTAAAAAAGAGTAAAAAGAGTATACATACATACATAACACCCTTCAATCTTTCTCACTCTCTCTTTCTTTCTCTCTCTCTTTATAAGGAGAGGGCTGGCGGTGTCTCCGAAGTTTTGACTTGATTGCTTTTATCAAACTGTGATGTCGGCGAGCCAGCCGAAACTATACGGCGACTGTCAAAATTTCATTTTTAAAAACTTGATCCACAAGCACGCCACTAAAACACTTTCAGCTCAATATTAGATTGCTTTATATATAATTTGATATAAAAATATATACATAGATAATACATACGCGCGCACACGCTCACACACACGTGTGTATGTATATATATATATATATATATATATATATATATATATATATATATATATATATATATATATATATATATACTTTATTTAAAAGCAGCAGAAATATAACAAAGAAACCGTTACTCTGAGTTTCACGTTCCCGTTCATCGGACAGTTTTGTTAGAAATGGAGAAAGGATCTCAGAGTAACGGTTTTTTTGTTATATTTCTGCTGCTTTTAAATAAAGCATATTACTCTACCTCTGGTATTTGAGTACTCTTTTTTCCACCTTGTTGCACATTTCATGTGCTTACTCCGGTATATACATACATATATATATATATATATATATATATATATATATATATATATATATATATATATATATATATATATATGTATATATATATATATATATATATATATATATATATATATATATATATATATATATATATATATATATATGTGGACATTCATACATTCATGCACACGTCCACATGTATGTATGTATCCGTGCATTTATATCTGCATGTGCCTATGTGTTTATGCTTCTGTCTTAAGGTACCTCGAAGATCCGATCTTTCATGCTTCTGTTGCAACCTGTCTATGCCCTATCAAGGTAATGAGATACCTGCCGGTCATTATACAATTCCTGCTCCACAAAGACTAATGGACAAACACGCTCACACACATTTAACCAGTTTGTTTCTTACCATCTCTGTTTAATTTTTTACTTGTTTTTCTGTCTCTGTCTCTCTCTCTCTCTGTCTCTGTCTGCGTTACCTTGTTTAAGCACACAATGTGTTGATCTTATTAAAACGTTGGTTCTCTTCCTACCACTTCTTGTAACACCTGGCGTCACGATACTGTAATAGAAAAAAAATGTGTAGCAGCATTTATTTCCCAACAGTATTTGAAATCGTAATTGTTTCTGACAACGATGGTGTCCATTTTGTTTCGGTTGTTTTTTTTCTTTTTGTTCGTTATGTTGTAGACTTACTTTAAAATTATGTAGTAGGAGTGATTGTTGATGTTGTTATTGGTGTTCTTGCTGCTGTTAATAATAATGATAATGTTTGTGATAGCTATGGAGGCAATGAGGGTAATAACAATAATGGTCATCATGATTTTGATAACGATGATGATTTCGGCAACAACAACGACATCGACAATGATGAAGATGATAATGTTGATGAAGATGATCATGTTATGATGGTAATGATGATGCTTAATACTCTGCTATGGACCTCAATGTTTGGATATATCACTTTACTATTGTGCCTTTATAGAGTTTATTGGCTTTAATAGTAGTATTCTGAGAGATACTGGTTGAAGCGTCGACATTTGGTGAAGATCTCCGATCTGCAATTTCGTTAGTTTGCAAATTTGTTAACATTTGTGTTTTTTACTGCACCATTTTTTCCTTGAGATATGCTTAGCCCACAACGATTTGGTCAGTTTTCAGAAATATTAATATAATATCAAACTATCTAATAACGTATCGAAATTTCCTCACTTCTGCAAGTAATTCTTATAGCACTAGACGATCGTATTATCGCCTGTTTAGGATTCACCTGAAATTTAATAGAAACACCTGATCTTACTCCAATGCATGACAAAGTACTCGGTGGTCAACTAAAATATTCAAATCATTACATGTTCATTCTCATTTTAAAGTTGTCTCTAAATTCTCATCACCCTTCCTTAAGTCGTATAACTTTTAAAAGCATTCTTCTTATACATTCAATTTGTTTTAGTTTTTAATATTCCAAGGGAAATAACTCACAACTAGTAATGTTTATGTGAAGGTGCATGGCCCAGTAGTTAAGCTACTCGGCTTGAGATTGTAAGATACCGAGTTCGATTCCCTGCGGTGCGTTGTATCCTTGAGCAATACACTTTATTTTACGTTGCTCCAGTTCACTCAGCTAACAAAAAATTAGCTTTACCTATAGTACACATTTGGTGTGTCACGCTCAATCTGCCTGAGAACTATGTCAAGGATACGCAGTACGTATGTGTGTAGAGTACTCAGCCACTTGCACGTTGATTTCAAGAGCAGGCTGTTCCGTTAATCGGATCGACTGGACCATTAACCGTCGTAACGGACGGAGTGCCAAACCAATAATGTTTATATATAATGAGGGAAGCCTCTTGAACATTCTGTGACTCTTCCGTCAATATCGCAAAATTTACATATTAGCACGTGTCCAGGAAACCTTGGTTTTGCCGGCTGAGCATGAAACATGAGTTACGATATATTAGCAATAATGGACTATATCATTTCCTTATATATGTGCGCATATGTTTTGGTATGTGGAGGCGCAATGGCCCTGTGGTTAGGGCAGCGGACTCACGGTCGGAGGATCGCGATTTCGATTCCCAGACAGGGCGTTGTGTGTGTTTATTGAGCGAAAACACCTAAATCTCCACGAGGCCCCGGCAGGAGGTAGTGGCGACCTCTGTTGTACCCTTTCGCCCCAACTTTCTCTCACTCTTTCTTCCTGTTTCTTGAGTAACACTGTGATGGACTGGCGTCCTGTCCAGCTAGGTAGCGGGGACATATACACCATAGAAACCGGAAAACCGGGCCCATGAGCCTGCCTAGGCTTTAAAAGGGCGCATAAATAAATAAAAATGTTTTGATATACGTTTGGGTATTAGCGTATGGGTTAATATTGTTTAACATTCATTCTCCATTTAAAATATATTCAATTTAAAGTTCAACTGTTTCCCAATTATACCATTTTCCTTAAGGATTTTTTTATATTTCAACGAGTCCTCTCTCATAATATCCTCTTTCTCTCTCCGCTTTCTGCATATGTATCAATATTTCCAAAGCTCTATCTGCTTAATCTATCTCCGAATCTATCATTCTCAATCCTAATTTCTTCATTTTTCCTCACATTTACTTCACCCCTTTCACTTTTTTACAATCAATTCTTATTTTCTCATTTACATAACTATATTTTCCTTTAACATTTACCTTTCTCACACTTCTTCTCTCTGTCTCCATCAATCTATCAATCTATTTCTCTATCTACCTACCTACCTACCTACCTACCTACCTACCTACCTATCTATTTGTCTATTTATATCTTTACCTTTCTCTCTCGCTCTTTCTTTCTATGTCACTCTCCTTCACTTTTTCCCTCAAAAATAACTGTTATTTTTTTTTTCACCCCCGCTATGTCCCCAATAATTTCCACTACTTCCCCCCTTCACCATTCACTATAACCACATCTACTTTTGTTATTGGGTTTGTTGCAATTGTTATTATTGTGTTGACCATCATGATCGTCATCATTATTTTTTGTGTTCTTATGAATATTATCAACACCTTCAGTTTAGCCATCGTCACCACAATCCCCAGTATGTAAATCTTTATTTGCATCATCTACCGTTCTGTTTCTTCTTCTTCTTCTTCTTCTTCTTCTTCTTCTTCTTCTTCTTCTTCTTCTTCTTCTTCGTCTTCTTCTTCTTCTTCTTCTTCTTCTTCTTCTTCTTCTTCTTCTTCGTCTTCTTCTTCTTCTTCTTCTTCTTCTTCTTCTTCTTCTTCTTCGTCTTCTTTTTCTTCTTCTTTCTTCTTCTTCTTCTTCTTCTTCTTCTTCTTCTTTTTCATCATCATCATCATCATCATCATCATCATCATCATCATCATTATTATTATTATTAACATCATCATCATCATCATCATTATTATTATTATTAACATCATCATCATCATCATCATTATATATTTATCATTATTATTATTATTATTATTATTATTATTATTATTATTATTATTATTATCATCATCATCATCTGCACTCCTCTTGCTCCAGTCTGCCTCCTCTCCCCTTTCCCCTTCACACCTTCGTTCTCTTCTCTAACTCTCCCAATCTTTCCATCTCTCTTGCACACACACACACGCCTTTACTCCATTCATTGTCCTTTCTCTAAAAACTACAAATTGCTGACATACAGTTTTTTCTATATCTCACCCCCTTGCGGCTCCTCCTCCTCCTCCTCCTCCTCCTCCTATTACTACTACTATTACTACTAGATTTAATACTGCTGTTGCTGCTGCTGCTGCCGCTGCCGCTGCCATTTCCCGCCAACCAACCAGTTAATGAATGTTTTAACATCGACTGCTCTCTTGCTTAATCTTTGCCATTGCGAATATTTTCTTAAATGACTCTTTTACAAACCAATTATCGCTGTAGGATATTGCATGGCTCTAGGTGTTGACACGGGAGAAAACAGAGGCCAAAACGTCCAACATTATATTAGTCAACACAGCAAAGTCAGTAGGATAATTACCGAAGTTGAGCGGAAGAGAAACTGTGCCAGGGAGGACAGGAGTATTAGAGAATGTCCTTACATTTCGCTTTTTCTTCCATTGTGACATATATATATATATATATATATATATATATATATATATATATATACACACACTCAGTTACATACATATATATATATTATATATTATATGTGTGTGTATGTGTATATATATAAACAATATATGAGTATATGCATATATATGTACATGTATGTATATACGTTCATCTACATGTACATATAGATACATAACTGGGTATATGACGTGGCAAAAGAACACGGACAAAATGGTAAACAAGGTGCAACAAACAAGCAGGCCACATAGAAACATCCCCTTCATCAGCTGCCCCCATTAAAACTCCGGCGTTATTCATGTATGTATACATGTATATAGGTATGTATGTATATATGATGAAGGTAGGTATGAATACATGTATGTATGTATAGGTATATGTGTATGCATGTAGGTAAGTATGAATGTAGGTATGCATGTATGCATGTACGTACGTATCTATGTATGCATGTATGCATAAGCATAGTTTCAAGGACGTTGTGTTCCCGTGCACTTTTCTTTGCGACTGTAATTACTACTATCAATATTATTACTCATAGTACAAGCAGTAATGTTTTTTTCAACTACAACTACTACTACTACTGCTGATGATGATGATGATGCTACTACTACTACTACAACTACTGCTGCTACTACTACTACATCTACTGCTATTACAGCTACTACTGCTGCTTCTACTATTACTAATACTACTACAACTACTACTACAACTACTATTGTTACTATTACAACAACTACTACTATTACTGCTACTATTATTACTACTACAAATACTGCTACTACTTCTACTACTGCTAATCTTGCTACTATTACAACTACTACTTCTTAATATCAATTACGATAGATATTATAATTATTATCATAGATACTATTGTTGTTGGTGTTCTTGTTGTAAGTATTAGATGGTCCTTCTCCTGCAACAAAGTTATTACCTACGTGAAGCATTTTTCCATTATATTCCGAGCATTCAGCATGACGTAAGTGCATAATAAACAGGAACAGAGAGAAACATGCATGCATCCACAGAAGTATATTTTGTGAATATAACATATGCATATAGTTATGCATGTATGAATACTTGTATATCATATATATATATCGTTTTTGTATATGAATATATGTATATGCATATATATATATGTGTGTGTGTGTGTATATGTTTTAGTGCATGTTTTAATATTATATATATATATATATATATACATATATATATATATAAACATGCGTATGTGTAAGTATAAGCAGTATGGTAAATAGGTTTTAAGGCCAAAAACACTAACGATCAAGACAGTTAGAAGATGTATGCTTGAGTCGACAAGTATTTTCGTGTGTATTTTACCGTTGTAACATATGGTATAATTATTTTGGTTCTCATCAGAGGCGTCCACATACTTCTGATAATCTCCAGCGTAATAAACAACCAAACTATTTATATACTCAACAAATGCAGCAGTTACTCTATGAAGGAGTACCTAATATGCATACCTAATGTGTTCAACACTATAAATACCAGCTTCTCCCAGTGAAAAACTGTCGCTGATCTCGAAAAAGGAGTACCAAGCAATAATAAATCTCTGTGTAAGATGTAAACAGTTGCAGCATGGAAACTTGAAATATATTTGCCACCTAAATGTGGCGGACCTTTAGGTGACGATGATACTGTTGTTTATAGCCACAGGAAGACATCTCCTTTTTCGAGATCAGCAACAGTTTGTCACTGGAAAAAGCATATAGTATTTTGCATTTTGGAATGAGTTCTCATCGCTAGCTGGTGATTGTCACACGATGATAACGGGTTACTACCCAGAAACCAGAGTCTGTGTGTATCGCGTAAGGCTAGAGATGTGAACGATGATTTCCCTTCGCAAATACCAATCGGACGCAGTGTGTCATTAACCAGCTGGAGGAGATGTCTTCCTGGGGTTATAAACAACAGTAGCATCGTCCCCTATGGGTCCGCCACATTTAGGTGGCAAATATACTTTACGATTCCGTGCTGCTACTGTCTACATCTCGCTCAGAGATTTATTATTGAAATATAGTATTTTTTAATTTTAAAAAAATGGTAATTATACTTAAATCCAATTTTTTCATGATATTTTACCTCACAACTATGAAATTCCTCATGCTTTCTTCTATCATTTAAGCTAAGATAAATATACTTTGCTTATAAAATAAAAAAGTTATTTAGATCTAAACTTGATTGGAGGCGTTACTTACAGGGACCAGTCCTTTTCAAAAATGTTATCAGTTTTCTTCACTCTGTTCAGCTGATAGAGGTTTGTGGTTCGAATACAGAGTGCGTTTGGGCAGCGGGGCTAAAAGTACACATCTATATCTTTATCTGTCTTTGTGTACATACACACATACATTTATACACACATAACATACATGCATATAGTTACACACACACATACGCACACATGTATATATAAACACATTCAGTTAATATATGCGTGCGCGCACAGAAACACACACATGCACGCATACGGTGAGTGTGAGAGAATGCAGGAATTTCAAAAATTAGGAAGACCGTGAGGTGTATGTCGAATAAACTACGAGCGGAGACAAGAAGGGGAGAAGACAAACATCTGGAAATAAATAAATGAAAAGAAGGAAAGGAAGAATAAGTAATGTAGAGTTAGAGGAGGGGGAGAAAGAAAGAAGTGAAGAAAAGGAGAAGAAAAGAGGGAGAGCAGAAGGGAGATGAGGTGAGAAGAAAAAAGACCGAGGAGGAAATCAATTGGTGAGAAAACAGAACGGAAAAAAGGCGGCGAGCTGGCAGAAATGTTAGCACGACGGGCGAAATGCTTAGCGCTATTTCGTCTGTCTTTACCTTCTGAGTTCAAATTCCGCCGAGGTCGACTTTGCCTTTCATCCTTTCGGGATCGATAAATTAAGTACCAGTTACGCACTGGAGTCGATGTAATCGACTTAATCTCTTTGTCTGTCTTTGTTTGTCCCCTTTATGTTTAGCCCCTTGTGGGCAATAAAGAAATAAGAAACGTTAGCACGCCGGGCGAAATGCTTGACGCTATTTCGTCTGCCTTTACGTTCTGAGTTCAAATTCCGCCGAGGTCGACTTTGCCTTTCAACTTTTCGGGGTTGAAATATTAAGTAGCAGTTGCGTACTGGAGTCGATTTAATCGACTGGCCCCCACCCCAAAAATTTCGGGCTTTGTGCCTAGATTAGAAGAAAAATAGAACGGAAAAATATACAGAAGCAGCTGCGTGGTAAGAAGTTTGTTTATTTACCATACGGTTCCGGGTTCAGTTCTACTGCATGGTAATTTGGGCAAGTATCTTCTACTATAGCCCCGGGTCGACCAAATCCATGTGAGAGGAATGGATTAATGGAAACTGAAAAAAGCCTGTCGTGTACATGTGTGTGTGTAGTTGTCTGTCTGTCTTTGTGTCTGTGTTTGTCCCCCACTGTCGCTTGACAACTAGTGTTGGTGTGTTTATGTCTCTGTAACTTAGTGGTTCGTCAAAAGAGTCCGATAGAACAAGTACCAGGCTTTAAAAAATTAACAAGTACTGAGGCTGATTCGTTCGACTAAAATTCTTCCAGGTGGTGCCCCAGCATGGCCGCAGTATGATGACTGAAACAAATAAAAGAAAAAAAAACTTGTCAGAAAATCATCAATTCTTCGAACATATTGGATGGAGCGGATGAATAAATATATTAAGCCATCCTCGAAGCTGAGAGTCGGGGTCCGCAACACAAGTCACGACTCCTCACAACCACTCATCCAGGGCCTCTTCGAGTCCCCAATGTCATCGCGTCATCTT
Source organism: Octopus bimaculoides (assembly GCF_046866305.1). Lineage (NCBI taxonomy): Eukaryota > Metazoa > Mollusca > Cephalopoda > Octopoda > Octopodidae > Octopus > Octopus bimaculoides. The sequence goes on from NC_142930.1 coordinate 129,190,548, forward strand.
CGTCTTTGTTGTTCGCGAGCCTCTGCTTACTCTTTTACTCTTTTACTTGTTTCAGTCATTAGTTATTGTCATTTTGCTATTATCATTTATTTTCGTTCTGAACTTATTGAAATATTTCATAAATTTCTTTGATATCACTATTGGTAAATATTAGCGGCGTTAGTTAAGCATTTACAGT